>NW_027117864.1:0-76847 GCF_038497905.1 Lipomyces japonicus
GCTGAATAGACAACAAAGATAGCTAACAAAGAAAAATTTTACGGGAAAGAGTCTAAATTACATGAAGAAAATAGTTACGACATACCCTAAACCAGGTATAGTATGACATAAATTAAATAATCAATTAGTAATTATATTAGTCACGTGTAAATTGAAGAATAGATTATGAGCCATTTTAATTTTTAACGGAGCCTGTATTTACATATAGTACAGACAAGTTAATTGTTTTTAAAGAGACTTGCAAACAACAAGCGAGTTCATCATGCTTTGCCGGAAACGTAGCTTTGTCTTTAACTTCAAATTTTATAAATTATACGTCATATTTCAGCTTTTATTTATTTATTTTTTTTTTAATTTGTTAAAACCAATCCCAAACATGCCTTTTTTTTTTGAAATCCCAGACACAAGCGTTGTCCTAGTCATTTATTTACCAGTTCTTTCCCGACAGTCTTTCCGTGGCTTTCAAGCTCTCGACAGTACGGCCAACCATGGCGGGGCCAAGATCGGTCGAAACTTCGGCAAGGATTTTAGGGTCCTGCAATAGGGCAAAATATTAGCCATGCTAAAAAACAAAAAAAAAAAAAAAGAAAACTCTTTATATAAAAATATACATACGTTGTAATGCGTAACAGCCTGGACAATGGCTTTCGCACGCTTTTCAGGGTTGTGACCCAAAAAGATACCGGATCCGACAAAGACTCCGTCGCATCCAAGCTGCATGCAAAGAGCAGCATCGGCGGGAGTAGCAACACCACCACTATATATATATATATGTCAATAACTATTAAACCCATGTGACCAAATCTATGACTTACGCGGCAAAGTTGACAACGTTAAGTCTTCCCTTCTTGGCGACTTCCTTCAGAAGGTGGTAAGAAACACCGAGTTCCTTAGCGTAAACATAAAGTTCCTCATCGGCAAGACCTTGAGCCTTCTTAATTTCCTGGTTAATGGTACGGATGTGCTTAACAGCCTCGGTAACATCACCGGTACCGGCTTCTCCCTTGGTGCGAACTAAACGTGATATCATGAGTACAGCAAATTCAGACGTTGTGAAGCAGTACATACTCATCGCGGCTCCTTCAGAGATACGACGAAGCGCTTCGCCAAGGTTTCTAGCACCACAAACAAAAGGAACTTTAAAGTTGTGCTTCGTGATATGGTACACTTGATCAGCAGCCGTCAGGACCTCTTTGAGATCATAGTTAGAAAAACAGGTGCAAATTCAAAGTCATACGTGAACGTGAATAAATTACCAGACTCGTCGACGTAATCGACGCCGAGGGCTTCAATAATTTGGGCTTCAACAAAGTGCCCAATGCGAACCTTAGCCATGACTAGCCGTAATTGTTAGCAAAATTTATTCCATCCGGATACCAAAACCGAATGATGGAGCATACCAGGAATAGAAACACTTTTTATACTATTAGTAAACTTTGCAACAACAACGATGCTTCAAAGTAAAAATATATCTACTCACGCTTCAATGATTTCCTTGATCAATTTAGGATCACTCATTCTAGCAACACCACCCTCGGCACGAATATCAGCAGGAACACGCTCGAGAGCCATAACGGCACAAGCACCAGCACGTTCAGCAATAATGGCCTGTTCAGCATTGACGACACTGGAAAGAAAGCGGTTAGCCAGTTTTCAATACGTCGTCGTCGTTTGACTTGATGATAAACTACTCACTCCATAATAACACCACCTATGACAATTTCAAGTGTTAGATCATGTTCACAAAGATAACACACGTTTGGTATTACCTTTGAGCATTTGGGCAAGGCCAGCCTTTAAGGTGAAGGACGATGAAGAAGCAGTCGCAGACTGGTCAACCGGAGGTCGTGGCGTTCCTGTGGATCTGGCACTAGCTCCATTTTCTGACATTTTTAATTCAGTTAAAAGTGGAATTTCAACAATAGATGAATTTTAAAGATGCGAATTCACAAAGAGTACAATATTGATATTATACTGCTGATATGCCTCGGTGGTAATAGTAGGCAAACTCAAAAAAAAAAAAAAAAAACAAATTCGAGAAGCGCGAAGCGGTCCTGACTTTGGCAAAATTTTCACATTCAAAAGTGGCTCAAAACCTGATTACGTTAAACAGAAAACCAAGTTGAGTCTGCCAAAGATATTAACTATTTAAATGTTTATTTGATATCCAACTAGAACCAATTACTACCATGTCTCTTTACTCAATGAAGATTTTTTTGGCATTATTTCATGGGCACGTGGCGAGCCGCACTTGACCCCATTGAATGACGATTAACGAATTAGCGATTATTTATCATGTCGTGTGGCGTCGAGTCAATTACAACATGCATTTATTGTACATGCGAAGAAGGCGTTTTCTTTCCTGTTATTTTGTTTCTGTCTATGGAATAATGACAATTGACAGACCCAATCAAGGAGTTACTATATATATTACCAGGGAAGTCTCAGCCTTCGTATATAAGACCTGTACATGTTTTACTAATTCGCTTGCCAATATAATGAAAATAACATATTCGATGAAACATACATGACAAGTAATAACCGCAAAGCCAGTCTCCAAGTAATTCTACAAACCTTTCCACCAGATCGTCTTGGCCACTGAAAACTCAGCAGATTCAATAATCTTGTCACTCGAAGTGCCAATCAAAACTTTATAAACATCAGCTTCGGATGTCCAAGCATCTTCGTTTTCATCATAGAACGACGTTGCCTCGTTCTGTTCTAGTTCAAACTCAACCAGTTTCGATTGACCTGGTTCAAGTGAAACTTTCTTGAACGCCTTGAGTTCCTTGCGAGGTCGGCTTACGGACGGATTCTGCTGCGCAACGTACAATTGAATAACTTCCTTGCCTGCGGGTCCGCTCACGTTGGCCACCGAAACGGATGCCTGGATCTTGCCATCCGCAACAGAAACTTTTAATCCGCTAACCGAAAACTGGCTGTAGGAAAGACCATGACCGAACGGGAACAAAACTTCCTTGTCAGTGGCCTCGTAGAATCGATATCCAATGTACACGTCTTCGCCATACAGCACTCGTCCGTTTTCATATTTGTAATTCAGGTATGCCGGATTATCTTGAACTCTCTTGGGGAACGACAACGAAAGCTTGCCAGACGGGTTCACGTCACCAAACAGTACGTCAGCAATACCATTGCCGGTTTCATTGCCACCATACCAAGCATGGACAATCGCGTTGGCATCATCAGCCCACGGCAATTCGACCGGAGTTCCGGATTGAACAACAACAACCGTGTTACGGTTTACAGCAAGGACTGCAGCCACGAGCTTGTCGGTGCCATCAGGAAGCTTCAAGTCATTTCTATCATAACCCTCAGACTCCCAATCAGAGTTGAGACCGATGGAAAGAACGACTTGATCAACTTGCTTGGCAATCTCAACCGCGCGTTGGACTTCGTCGTCCTTGTCGAAAAGTTTGGCATAACCGGCCTTAATGCCACCAACTGTAGCAAACGCTCCTTTTGATCTTAACTTTGAAGTCAACGCACTTCCATAATCAATCTTGATCTCATATTCTTTACCGGCCTCAAGTTCAATCTGTCCGGTTTCTTCTAAAGTACCATTTCCAAAGAATGCGTCTCCTTGTCGCTGCACGGTGGCATTATCAACAATCAACTTATTATCAACATAAAGTTTTGCAGTTCCGGCAACGGTGACACCAAACTCGTAGGTACCTGATTCTGTTGGGGTGAACAGAGAGACCAATTCGGCCCAAAAAGCTTGACCGGCATGAACATCAATATTAGGTGGTTGATAATCTACCAGAAACGCATCAACAGATGGCAACACTAACTCATCAATAGGTTGGCGAGTTGAAACCTCAGAACTTTCTGCAAACGCTGTAAACCGTACTCCTGGTTTTCCTTCAGGCGTCTTTGTAGACGATCCAAAAGGAGGGATATTTTTGAACGCATTAGTGCCAATGGTATATTTAAGTGGCTGGCTGACCTTGGCTTCAATGCCTTCAAAAGGAGTAACAGTATAGTAAGGACGCAAACTTGCTGATCCACCACCACTGTAGGTCGTAATCTTTGCGTTAGGACCAATAACAGCCGTGGTCTTGGTCTTGCTAAGAGGCAACACGTTATTATCATTTTTTAAAACCACAATAGAATCAGCAGTAATCTTTCTTAACAAAGTAGCCGTTTCCGGAGTATTTGCACCTTTCTCTTCAGCATTTCCAGAAATGCCGGTTTTAGCGGCATGATTGATTGCTTTCAAGATTGCGCGAACCCGCTCATCGAGCGTGGACTGTCTAATTTTGTTGGCACTTAATAACCTGTTAACCAACTGACCACGGAAATCAGTTGGACCAGGCATTTCAAGATCAAGGCCGGCATTGATGGCATCTGAAGTCGAATATGTTCCATACCTGAAAAAAAAAAAAAAAAAAAAATTCGGATATTAGCAATTTGTTTTTTTTATTGCAGTGCAAAAGGTCACGTACCAATCTGACATAATGAAGCCTTCCCATTTCCATTCATCCCGCAAAATATGTTTCAAAAAAAAAGGATTTTCACTGACGTGAATGCCATTGACCTTGTTATACGCGGTCATGATTGACAATGGCTTTGAATCCTTTATGGCGACCTGAAAAGATTTCAGATAAATTTCGCGCAAGGCTCGCTGAGAGATTATGCAATCGGAAGCAGTTCTGCGGTCTTCGTGATCGTTTCCAACAAAATGCTTCGCCGTCGCAATCACGTCAGTACTTTGAATACCATTGATGACAGCACCGGCACTGAGTCCGGCCAAAATTGGATCCTCTGAGAACGATTCGAAGCCACGACCACCGAGTGGTGATCGTTGCATGTTGATGGTAGGTCCAAGAATAACATGGGCACCTTTAGCCTTTGCCTCTTCACCCATTACCTTGCCCGCTTCAACCAGAAGATCATAATCCCACGTTGCAGCAAGACCGGTTCCGCACGGGAAGCAAGCAGCAGGAACACTGTCAAAGAACTTTGTACCACGAACACCGTTCGGTCCGTCCGTCAAACGAAGTGCAGGGATTCCAAGTCGCGGAATAGGAACCGTATGCCAAATGTCACTACCTATTGAGGCAATTGTAATTAATTATCGGAAATTGAGCGTTGCATTGCAATAAGAGACTTTATCTTACCGGCCAGCAGGCTAATTTTCTCATTAACCGTGAGCTCTTGGAGAACTTTTTCAACATCAATGGACGCCATCGTATAAAAACCACAGTACAGTAAACGTAGTCTTAAAACCAACTAAAAAAAAAGTGCGAAAGCAAGTCAGGTTCGTGAAGGCATATTTATAGATATTTATATCCGTCGGCAAATGTTCCGTCATTGATTGCGTTTCGCCCGCGCCGGGATGTCGGACCGTAATGCCGCTGGTACCATGCATTACTTAAGCATGCTAATAGTTTTATGTAGAACTTAGAACTTTTCGGGAAGCACGGAAGCATATCAATTTCTGAGAAGTGAGCACTGAGAACTAGATAAATATCCGTGAGTTCTTGTCTAAATTTAATAAATATAAAATAAATTATAATGAATTGTTGCCGACTTTCTGTACAACAGTCTACGACTTGTCCGAAAGCGGATAAGCCGCATGATATGGATTGTGGAGGTGGTGCCGAATAAAATCTTGATATGGATTTCTTTTTTTTAATGAAATGTCGCAGATAAGTTTTGATACTTGTCGCTATTTTGATTCTCTAGAATCACTTTCAACATGGGATGAGACGCAGGACAGTTTACAAAAATGCCGAGCTCCGTTGCGAACGCGACACCGGCACCCGGACCGGTCGTGCACTGCACGGCTGTTGCTGTGTCATGATTTCAAAGGCGGTTATTCTGACAGCGAAGACCGATCGTTTCAAGGCTATTTTCCACACGACTCCGGCATTGCGTACTGGGCTCGCGGGCTTTCATTGGTTGACACGTTTGTGTACTTCTCCCATAAACGGGTGGCCGTTCCCCCTGTGACGTGGACTACTGCATGTCACAAGGCTGGAACGAGATCATTGGGCACGATTTGTTTTGAGCATAACGATAGCGTGGCAGAGGCACGAATTATTTTAAAAGAAAATGAGCATGGCGGATATGTCTACGCAGACATGCTGGCTCGGGTCGCAGTTCATTATGGCTTCGATGGCTATCTGTTAAACATGGAAATAACGCTCGGCGACCGCAATGAAGCCTTGCAAATGCTTTTATTTGTCGAATATCTTAAATTTAAATTGCACAAAGTTATTGGCTCAACGGCACGAGTGATTTGGTATGATTCATTAACACTCGACAATAAACTTGAGTACCAAAATGCACTTAATTATAAAACATTACCATTTTTTAAATCATCTGATGGTCTTTTTACCAATTATTTTTGGAAAGACGAGCAAGTTTATAATGGAGTTAAGCTGGCAGGTAAATACTTTCGCCGAAACTTGTGGACCGGGCTGGATGTGTGGGGTAGAAACGTGAGTTATCCAGCAAAAGCAGAGATTGGAAAAGCTATGAGAAGAGTACAGTCGTCGCAAACAAGCTTTGCCTTGTTTGCACCTGCATGGTAAGCAATTTTTTTTTTTTATTTTTTTTTTGGTTTTTTTCTCTTCTTGATAACAAATTCTTGTAAAGGACATATGAAGAATTGGGCAGAGCAAATTTTGATGCCAATGATTTCGCATTTTGGTATAACAGTCCTGATCCTGCCAAGTTTCAGAATAATAGCATATCTGAATTTATTGAACCTCACCCGGCGCCAGTTTTGAATACCGTAAAATATAACCTGTTTTATACAAGTTTTAATACTGGACACGGCAGCTCATTTTTTGTCAACGGCAAGTTAGAATACTCCGATAACTGGGTGAGCCATGCATTACAGACCGCATTACCTACTTACCCGTATGCGTCTGACTCTCCAAGGAAACGAGAATATGAACATCGACTTTGTGATAACCGGGTTACGACAGCACCGGGTGGTAGTTTTAAGATTTTTTGGTCGCTAGATACGACACGCGTATTTTATGGTGGATCTAGTTTAAAACTTACTTCTGATCCATTTAATACTTCTCCATATGAAGCAATATTTACTTCTCGAAGGCCTGGCACGGCGTCATCTGACTCTTCTTTATCTTCTTCACCTGGAAGAGGTCTTGGCAAGAAGGTATCGTCCCTAAGCCTTAATGCTGCACTCAGGGTTCAAGCTACGCCTCTTTTTGCGCTTGATTTTGTAGTCGAGCCCGACAGCACGTTTATTTTTCTTGTCACGTTTCTGAAATGCGCCAAGGGTGATGTCCAAATACGATTAGGTGGCAGATGGATACTGGATGATTTGGAAAATGGTCCGGCTTCATGCTTTGATGAACATGCAACCCATAGTCATGAGAATTTTGAGGTTGATCTATCTGGATCGGTACTTGATTCATGGGTTCGCAAGTCGTTTAATTTGAAAACAGGCCACCCGCCATCGTCGTGTGACGCCAGGGCAAAACATGCGTTGCAAATCACGAATCTAGACATCGTGTGCAACGAAAACTTTTCCGGCACGATATACTTGGGAAGTTTGCTTTTATTTTTGAATAAGGATCGGTCCATGGCCATAAGTGCTCCTGGGCGCGTCAGTAATGTTACGGTCGAACCATGCAATCATGATTCCGGGCGACACATGATACGCTGGCGCAACGATGCTGAGGCCACGGAGTGGCTTGTGTTTATAAACGGCCAAATGGTGGGCGTGGCGACTAGTACCGGGTACGTGATTGCGGATAACGTTATGGATCGTGATAATAACCGGAATTTTGGGGTTCGAATCGATGCCGTTGGTTGTGCAGGTTCGATCGTGAAAGGTGTCGAACAGGCTTTTGTTTTAATTTGATAACGGAAAGGCTTGATCAAGCGTGATTTTGTTTTTGTGTTCCACGTTTTGGACATTATAGATTATTGTGTAACATTATTTTTTTTTTTTTGAAAATATTTCTCAGGAGAGTTGTATTTAAAAAATTAACAAAAAACAAACTGACTTTTAAATGTACGATAAACTCCAAAAACAAAATAAAATCAAAAAAGAGAAAAAAAAAATACCAAATATATATACCGAAAAAAAAAAAATTTCATTGCCCATTTTGAAACCAAAGGTGAACAATAAGCATGAAAAAACAAAGAAATCCCACTCCAACAACCAAAAAAAAATATAAAAGTAAGATTAATTAAAAATTAAAAAAAAAAAAAAGATATTGAAACAAAACGGTATGCCTAGTCAAGTTTCAATATCCTAGGAGCGTATAACTTAATCAATGTTGTATCCCTTTTCCCAAAAAGAAAATAATAATCGTAATAAAAAAAACTCATTTAAACAATAAGATAACTTTTTCTATTTGCCAACCCATCCTTAAATTTATACATTTGATATTGCCCCTCCCAAAAAAAAAAGACACTTGCTGATAGAATTGTGAAAAAAAAAAGTCCATAACTTGAGTTGAAAATTGTTTGCTAACATACTGGTTCCTGTGAAAAAAAAAAAAAAAAATTTTGGTCGATATCAATTCTGATCCTTTTGAAACCAAAAAAAAAGTTCAAAATAATAAAGGAAAAGAAGAAAAACATAAAAATGATGACCGCACGGAAACCCCCATAATATAACCATATAAAAAAAATAAGAAATTTCACAAAAGTAAATCACCAACTATAACGCCTAAACCAACCATTTCCTTTCCTTTTCCCATATAAAAACTCCTTCGCTTTAACCCCATAACGCCTATTGCCTTTGACCGTTTAAGACCAGGAATTTTGGGTTCCTTGGCCACGACGGTAACAGCCTCCGGTGAGGATGCCCGATTAAGATATCCACAAATCGGGATAGTCGTATACCGATCAGTCCAAATTTTGGAATTTGGTAGTGCTGACGAATTATCGGCCACGTCATTAAAATAAAAATACTTTTCAAAAATAGCATCAGATGGAGGATTTGTATGTGCGGAATGTGGAATTGGTAGACGAGAAATAGAACCTGATTGCTTGGGTAAAACTGAGGATGGTAAATGATGATGATGATGCTGCTGTTGTTGTTGCTGATGCTGATGCTGATGCTGATGCTGATGCTGATGCTGATGCTGCTGCTGATGCTGATGCTGATGCTGCTGCTGCTGTTGTTGTTGTTGTTGTTTTTGTTTTAATTGGCTCTCGTTCCAGTGACCCAAAATGGGGCCAACTGCCTGAATTTCTAAAACGGAGTTTGATAGCGTTTGGGTTGGTGCTGGTGCTTGAGCAGAGGCTGGTGAAACGTAACCAGCTGGACGCTTGGCAGCTACAGGACGAGGCGGGAAAACGTCATCGTCAGTCACATCGCCGTCGTTGTCGCCGTCACTGTCGCCGTCACTGTCACTATCACTGTTTAAGTCTTGCAAAATGGTTTGTGCAGAGATGGACACGGGAAACAACGCGTCAAATTCAGAAGAAGCAAGAGGAGGAGTAAGAAGGTTGAAAAAATCAGAAGTATCATCAGCAGAATCGGACTCTAAGCAAAAAAAAAATTAATAAGCCTGCCACTGGCATTTTTCAAGTAGCAACGGGATGAAAACAAGGTTGCAAACGTACCAAAGGAATCTTCAAACTCAGTGCGCAGACGTTTTGGACTGAATTCCAAGTCCGGAGTGGCAATGGAACTATCAGCCTCTGAATCGGCCGAGTCGATAACAATGAAACCATCAAAAGACACCTCTTCGTTGGAGGCCAGGCTCTCGTCGTAAGCTCGTTTAGACATGGTGAAGACTGTCGATAGGTTAGCAAGATGGCACAGAGCACAGTGAGCAATAATACTTGCCTAGGAGCAGATGACTATACAAAACAAACCACCAACCGAGACAAACGAATTGGGGCCTATATCTACAATTTGAGAAAGATGGACGGGAGGTTTAGTCCATACCTGGTGATTTGAGGGAGGAAAAAAAATTATTCGGTCATCGCAGTGGCTACTCATCGAATTTAAGTTTAGTGACCGGACGACTCGAAAGTCTAAACTTTACACGCATAAATGCAAACCCAAATTAATTCAACCTGATCAGAAAAACATGCTAAAAAAACAAATCAACTCGAAAGTTGTTTTGCCATTTTAGCAATAACAATCTTTTTATTTTATTTTATAATTTTTATTAACTATTCTATGAAATCATGTGCTCTTGCATGAGGAGCAGCGGCATTAGCGAATGTTCCTGGGCGCGTCACACTCTTCTTTCTCACTTGGCCTTTTTCTTTTTCAAAACGCGACTAAACCCGATCCTGGATTATTTTGGCGCCTCATCATCGCCGTTTTGATTCGCCACCCGGGAATAAATGAATGAAAAAAAAAATAAAAAAATTTAAAAAAATTTAAAAAAATTTAAAAAAATTTAAAAGAAAATAAGCCAACACAATGATTACAACTCATCAAGTTAAGTTGTTACCCTTTGAAAAGAAAAATTTAAATTTAATTTCCCTGTTTCTAAACATTCGAATATAGTAGTAGGTATCCAACTTTGGCTCTTAGCATGCCAAAGTGTGACGACTTGTCTAAAAGACATAATGATCATCCTGGATCTGCTGGTAGTATTAAACCAATGATATCAGTCTCCCCGATGCATGGTTGTCCAGTAGAGAGATTTTCACATTTACAAACAAAATGTTAAATAATGTTGAATGCACATTTTGAAGGGTACTACAATTTCTGTTTTGAATTTTAAACCTTTTTTTTAGTATATGCATTTTATTAGCCAGGATGCATGTTTTACACTGTACAATTAGTACCATTACTTCATCGCTTTGAATTATAATTGTATTCATTCCTCACGAATTGTGCAGAAATGACTAATGTGATCATTTAAAACATTTTGCCAATTAAATCATCCATCCACATTGCATGTTCTCTGTCTTCCCATAAGTAAGTGTAAGTGCCATATATTATATATTGAAAACTTATACTACCTCATACAAGTAGAAATGCCAAGAGGCCCATCCATTATATTTGGTGTCAGTCGCATTTTGTTATTTTGTTGCCGGTACCATTTTTTATTCGCACTCCCGTCGGCGATAAAAGCGCAATCGTATTGGTTGACCATTTTAAGTATTGTTGTCATGACAACCATTTTGGGACTGGAATAATATTCCTGCCACTACCTGTTTGACAATAACTATTATTGTAAACCGTTATATGCATATATATTGCATATATATTGCATTTATATTTCATTGTATTTACGTATTACACCAGTGGACAGTGGACAGGCTGACGTATTTGTATCTGACGTTTTAGGCAGACTGTGTAGAAAAGTCGTTGCCATTTTACCCAGGTAAAAATACGTTTGTTTACACGAATCTTGGGCAATGTAGCAAATCGCCGCCATCTAAACTTTTTATACACATATACCTACAAATCCAATCTACAACAACTAACTACACCCACTGTCCAAGCTCTTTTAAATTTAATCCAGTATTCAGTGAATCCAAAATGACCAACGCGTTTTCTCGTTTTGAATTTAATCCAGCCACATGGCGACGCAAACTGACAAGTCCTGTCTTCTCAGGAACATTAGTCGCGGCCAATGCTTGTCTTTTTACTTACCAAATCGCGCTCATCCTAACTCGTGCTACAAGCCTTAGTCCGGGGATTGTCTTACAGGATCATAATTTTAATGATGCCGCACTTGATAATCTGCCCGAAGCTGTTCGAAAGTGGGTGACTAAAGGGTATAATATAGATTGTTCGCATGACTAACCTGCTTGCCAGTTGCTTCCTATACATGACCAACACGGCTTCAAATGAAACTTTGGCCAGTTCTTTACATTCTTGTTTTTCACCCACGGATGCAACATCAAATGTTTCGTCAACTACAATGTCCGTCATATCTAATAGTTTGTTTTATTCCACTCTAGTCAGTGCTGCATTGTATTTGTACATCACAAAGTTCAATCATACATTCAGGCTGGGCAATACTAAAATACCTAAAGGCTCAGACTTGGGAACCCTGGATGAGGACCATGTTCGTGCCATTGCACTTGCATCATCTGCGGCTACCGCTGAACTTAGTCAAGCGCTTCTCAACCAGCTTCAGCAGGGCCTTTCGTCGAACAGTCGGGAGATTGAATATCTCAAAGCAAAAATCTTTGACGTGGCCCAAAACGCAAAATCTGATTCTCGAAATTTACAAGGACGACTTAATCGTGGCGGAGATGTCAGACGTGAACTAGAAAAGTTAAAGGAAGCGCTTGGCAGACTATGGCACTGCATTTATCAAACCTCACAACAACAGATGGGTTCTCAGTTTGACGGTCAATCGTTTGTCAATCAAGTGGTTGCAAATCAGCCATCAATAGACGCAAATTCACCATCAAAGTGTATTCTAACCATCGATGGCATGAAGTTTGACTTGACAACTGAATATGGCAGGAACGAATGGAATGATTATTTGCAGTCACGCCATTCGGGAACTCGCTCGGATGGTATCCGAACTCCGCTTAGAAACGTGTCAGAATCTGATCGAAATATCGGTGAAGCTATACAGCAAGGTAAAGAAAATGCTTCAACGTTAGGTTTGGTTCAAACAGAAGCACCGGCACATTTGAATGCAATTAAATCACAAGGCCAGCAATTACCTGCTCATAAGCTTACAACCGACACTACTAAACCGGAACTGTCTGTGAATACCACGATCGAATCATTAAATGACGCGCCACGTCAAGCCGAACCTAAAACTCCAAATACTGCAAGCGCTCATGATATCTCTACCGTGATTTCCACTGCGCAAATCAAGCTCAGTTCACCGGTTCAAGCAAATGTTTTGAAACCTAGTTTATCACCCTCACCACTTATAATTTCAGAAAATGCAAAGTCACAGAATTCAAATGTACAGACAACCGAGAACAAAGAGGTCAAGCGTGTGAGTGTGAAATCCGTTTCAGTTAAGAATGACGGTGTACCCAACACGAATTTGTCGGCACCAGTGGCATCTCAGTCGCCGTACTTAAAAAAGGGATCTTATTCAATTCCCAAATGGACACAGAATTCCAACATATCTAGTCGTAATGTTCAACAAAAGCGACATAATACCCCAGCAGTCGCGAGCAATGATAAGTCAGCCAACGTTAATTTGAATCAAAGTGCAAAGCCTAATTCACCTCGCAAATCCTGGGGAGATAGTCCTCTACCACAACCAATCGATGGGGCGTCATAAAAAATTTAGTAGCAGTGCTGAACGAACATTACAAAATTAAGCCTCAATTTTTTTGTATTTTTAAAAGTGCAGAATGACTTTCTGTGCACGATATCCATCTTATTTAGTGTATTATTAATAGTACCTTGTTACCACTATTTTTTTTTATTAAAGCTTAAGCATGTCATTATTGAAGTAAAATATGAATTAGTTAAAAAATTAATAAATTTGCGTTTCTTATTTTTAATAATGACCAATTTGAAGTCGTTGCATGACAAAAATGATCATTTTACGTTATCGCAGTACTTGCCCTAACCACGTTTATCAATATGATTATAATTTAGTTAAGGTTTTGACTGGGTCATGATTATATAAAAATCCCAATCCCGAACAATAACATTGTACTGCTTCACATCAAGGCCACCAGGGTTTATTATTACACATATTCTTTTAAACAAGCTAAAGCTTTAATGTCAAGTCTTGATAGTTATAATTTAAACTCGGCCCGGCCGAAGTTGCGGCGATCCAGTACAGCATCGAGTAGGCGACTAACCCACTTGAGACGGGCCATGACCATTCCGGATCATATGGAGGAAGAGCTGGAATTGTCTGTCGTTGATACAAATTTTGTGCCGGCTGAACATATTTTTGAAGAAGAAAATTCGATTGACCGCAGCGCAACCGAACCTGTCAATGAGTCTGCTTTTGAAGGCACGGCTGAGCCGGTTAAGACCACGGCGGAGGCTCAACAAAGACCGGGCCTGGCAAGGAAGATTACTGCCGGATTAAAGATCGACCGCAAGCACGGTTTTTTTTCGCCAAAGCTGAAGGACAAGCGCAAAGATATTTTTAAAAAATTAACAATTTCTGTTATTTTGATGGCCACAATGATTATGGGCATTTTATCAATTTATTGGGGGAGTTATTATAAAAGAGAGGAGCATCTTCGAAAGTGAGTTTTAATTTTTTTTTATTGGTTCAAGTCTTGCCTTGTTAGCTAACTCGACTGCTATAAGTGCGTTTGTGTGGATCGTTAACGTGGACAATGATGCAAACTCACTAGTCGGACCGAGTTTTATTCAGGTTGCTCATGCATTCAGTAATCAATCTAATACTATTCAAGTGAGGGAGGTCAATCCAGAACTTTATAATAATGACTATGATACAATTGTGCATGAGGTTGTTGAGGAAAGAGCATGGGGTGCTTATTTCATTTTTGGAAACGCGACCACGAACCTTGTAAACGCATTATCGTCGCCTGCGCAATTTGCAAAATCATATGATGGAAACAACGCCATATCGTTTATCTATCCCCAGGCTAGAGATCAACTAGCGTATGTATATATTCAGGCCTGGGCTACTGCTCTTAATACCGCATTTGTGGAAAAGTTTTCGGCTGTGACAATTGAACAAGTTGCTCAGAGTTATAACTTTTCCGCAATTGCTGCTGCATCTCCAAATGTGTTGGCACTACCGGCTGGTGTTGCGCTGGATAACGTGAGACCGTTTGACAATCCGACTGCAACTGCGCCCACGCAAGTTGGCCTGATTTATTTAATTATCATTTCATTTTTCCAGTTTAATTTTTTCCAACCATTGCATATGTTGATTGCACCGATGCTTAGACGCACGCATTATATTTTATATCGAATCGTGACATCTTGGATTGCTTATTTTTTTTTGTCACTGTTTTTTTCACTCATCTCACTTGCATTTCAGATTGACTTTAGCAAGAAGTTTGGCCACGGTGGCTTTGTCGTGTACTGGATGCTCAATTGGCTGGGCATGATTGCTGTTGGCGGGGCTTGTGAGAACATGGCATTGATTGCGTTCGCCACGTTCCCTCCGATCATTTCGTTCTGCCTGATCTTTATGGTTATCACTAACGTGTCCACGTCATTTTTCCCAATCACGCTTCAAGCCAAGATATATAGATATGGATACGCATTCCCGATTCATAACTTGGCAGAGGCAATGAGAACGACATTGTTCAACACGAAAAACTACATGGGCCGGAACGTGGGAGTGTGCTTGGCGTGGATCGCACTAAATTTGTTGCTTCTTCCGTACTGCGTAAATTTTTTTAACAAGCAAATGACGAAAAAGAAAATGCAACAGATTAAGGAGGCCGAAAAAGCAGCTGCCGAGGCTGAGGCTGCAATCGAACAAGGAAACCGAAAAGAGAGCGCGTGAAATCGGACAACTGGCTTGTTTGTCATGCGATTTTTGGATAAGTAACTACTAGTAGATATCATATCATAATTTAAATAATCAACTTGGTCATGCCTCGTATTCTGTACGATATGCACATGAATGTATGGATTGCGAGTGCGTCGGATGCGCCGACTCGCATTTCTCGCACGGGCCCTTTTTGCAAGCCATGGAACCATGCAACTATACAACTATACAACAATACAACAATACAATCAAAATTAAAGTGCATAGTTTTTTTTTTCTATTTAGTTTGCAGGAAAAAAGATTTAGCAAGCTTTGACGGTTTAAGTGAAATATTTACAATTACTCAATTAGGCCCTTACTGGAAATAAAACTGCGCCGCACTTTACAATGGCCACTATGATGACCATTTCAGGTTAGCCTTGCACTCATAATTACATTACATTACGATTGATAAATAAATATAAGGCCCATCAGGCCCCATTTGGATCAGGGGGTTGTTTTTTTTTTTGGAAAATCCGTGATTGTGGGCCAGCTCGAGATTTGGCAAAAAACTGGTTGCTGCCAAATTTCATTTGTTTATTCGGCATATCATTCAAAAGCATTCAAAAGCAGCATGCCCCGAAGAGACGGCGGCAATGGTTCAGATGCGAATAGGTTAGTAGTTCAAGGTCGATCGAATTGAGCATGCAAAACTAATTCACTTACACTCTCTTGTCTTTTTTTTTTATTTTTTAAAATAGTGAAGAACGCGGATTACTAGACCTTGGTAATGAGACCGATTCAGAATCACAGCCTGATGATGCTGAATCTTTTGAGACCAATCCTGAGTCGACACTTTTGCGTGTCAAGAAACTATGGAGAACGCCATCCGTAAGTCATTCTTGATCTGCGAGGCTTCACTTGGTCTCAATGGTTTATGAAATGCTAAGGTTGTTCAAATACTATAGGTTTATTTATTTTTGCCGGCAATGTTCGTACTGTCAACTCAACAAGGAGCGTATGTTGTTTAAATTTAATCACGTTTCTAGTCAAGTTAACAATTAGAATTTAGAATAATTTCTCCAGCTTTAAATATTTTTCTTGAATTGATCTGCAGAGCACATTACGCAGCCGAAGATATAATAAACAATGACCTGGTTATAAATTGTCAATCCGCAATTGTGCATTCCAAAGTTGCACGATTTAATATGTGGCTTGGGTTTATTCAATCTTCTTTGGCTGCCATCGTGTCGCCAAGGTTAGGATCATTGTCTGATCGGATTGGTCGAAAGCCTATACTGCTCCTTTTTCTTGCTAGTCAAGCTGTATGTTTTTTTTTAAAAAAAAACAGAAAATTTTTAGGTTGTTTCATCTAACAACGATTTTTAGGTTTCTTCCATTGTGATTATAATAGCAGCCGAATCCCATAGCGTTGATGCATATAAATGGCTTTTTGTTAGTTCGATTGTTGACGGCCTGACTGGTTCTATTCAAACCATTCTTTTGATTTCGCATGCTTATACGGCCGACTGTACGAACGCGGCCAACCGAGCACGCGGGTTTGGCCTGATCAGGGCATGCTTTTTTGCTGGCATCACAATAGGCCCGGCCATTGGTGGATTTGTAATTGAACGAACCAGCAAGATATTATTAATATTTTATGTCAATTTAGTGGTATTAGCCGGAATTGTGTTATACATTTTTGTAATCTTGCCTGAGTCATTACCAGCTCATAGGCGGCACGAGGTTCGTCAGGAAGTACTACCGTCTTTGACGGACCGGGCTGGACCACCGTTGTCATTCAAGCAAAACTTGTCCAAGTTTAATTTTTTCAAGCCGTTACGTGTTCTTTGGCCATCAGATGGCACTCGATTCATTATTAAAAAAAACATTGTTCTGCTTGCTGGTGTTGATGCCATAATTATGGGTGTGGCCATGGGCACCGCGTTAACCGTGCTGCTGTACGCTGAATTCAAGTTTGGTTGGACAACGGTCCAGACTGGATATTTTATATCGTTTGCCAGTATTTTTCGAGTATTGTCCATGCTGGTTGTTTTGCCTGGCGTGACCTGGCTTTATAAACGTCGGCAAGGTCATGTGCATAGCGAGGTCGGGCCTGCAGATTCTGAACTTTTCTTGATCAGGTTTGGATTATTATTAGAAATGAGTACTTACGTAAGTTTGGGATTCGCATGGAACGGAATTTTGTTTGCGTTTGGTGGCGTGTTTGGTTCGATAGGCAGTGTTGCATCACCGGCATTAGAATCTGCTCTTACAAAACATGTGCCAAAGGAAAGCACGGGAGCGATCTTGGGAGCCGCGTCGTTACTTCAATCGCTAATGACCATAGTTGCGCCGTTAATCTTTTCAAATATTTATTCACTCACTGTTGGATCATTTCCCGAAGCAATCTTTATCGCGTTGTTTGCCATAATGACTATCGCGTTTTTGGCAACACTATTTATCAGAGGCAATATTCATGGAAGCTTGTATGACCCTGATGATGATCAATTGAATTCAGACGAACCAAACCAAAGCCATTATCGGGACGATCCCGGTGATGAGGTTGTAGAATTGCTCAGTGAGGATTAAGATGATTGATTGGTTGATCGGTTGATATAATGAACTGGATAGAGAATGCTTATAGTTTTGTTATTAGTTTAGCTTGCATTAATGGCATCTTTGGGTGGGTGTTTTTATTGTTTTTTTAAAGTTGGAATTAAAGTAATCATGAAAATTATGTTTGAAAGCAAAAAGTACAAATTAATAATTAGGGCTATCGTGTGGATATACTAACCCACCAATTTTGCGAATGCGATCCAATAATCGCAAGACAAAGATGGACTCACTAAGTGGCATGGTTGAATCTTCTTTTTTGCCTTGCGCAAGATCGATCGCGACCGCGTCAGCCTCGTAATAAAACCCCCATCCGGGATGTGAAAATTCAAAAACTTGAGATTGTCCATTATTTTTGGTAATGGTCAGTCGTTCCGGTTCTGAAGTTAAATTACCACTTAAAGTAATTGTTCCTTCTGTTCCCTCAATCTTCATAAACGTGTGATCTGATTTCGTGCCCACCGTGGCAACGGTCAAGATTGCTTGCCTGCCAACCGGATACGTCAAAACAACTGACGAGATGACGTCGACACCTTCGACCAAGGTTTGCGCGGCCGAGATTTCGGGCACGACGCTGTGATCTCCAATCCGGTTGTCCAATACAACTTTGGCAAGCGTGACGGTGTAAACGCCGAGATCTAATAACGCGCCGGCACCGAGTGACAAGTTTTTGTACCGTGAGGTCGCGGGCAAGTTGATAACGTCAAGCTTGAGGGCAAAATCAACAAACACTCGTGCCACATGACCGATCGCGTTTTCGTCATGAACTAGCGATTGAAGTTTTTTAACCAGCGGGAAAAACCTGGTCCACATGGCTTGCAGCCAAGTTAACATCTTCATGCCACAGGTCTGTTGTTCATCAACAAAATTGAGTAATCCTCACCTTCCATCAAAAAAACGTCATTGTCCCTGGCTGCTTCGGCAAGCTCAATGGCTTCGCGGGCGTTAATGGTAAATGCCTTCTCGCAAACCACGTTTTTCCCAAGACGGATAAAGTCCAACACTTGTTTTTTGTGTAGGCCATGTGGCGTGCCTACGTACACGACATCCACGTCGGCATCACCGGCAGCTTCCACGTATGAACCATAAACCCTGGCGTTCTCGTTCGGACACACTTCTTTGGCAAATTGATCTGCTTTTTCTAATGAAGAAGCACCAATTGCCACGACACGATGTTTTGCCTTTGCGTCAGGCCTGCTGAGAAGAATGTCACTGATAAATCGTTTGGAAATAACCCCCGCGCCTGTTTATCATGATAACGGAATTAATACGCCGTAATTCTTCGAAATTTGCAATCACGCAAGGTGCAACATTCACCTATAATTGCCCATTTTGCAACAGGTAGTGAATCGGTCATGTTGTTCACAATCGTCAAAAATAAAAAAAAATAAAAAATACGTAGATTGAGTATAGTTGCTTAACCGAATGGTATCGTTCATGTAATGTTTCAAAGTGGGGTTGCCGATTACATAATTTGTACCTTTGGCTTAGTTAGTATGACCAACCGGTAAGTGGTCGCATGCAAATAATCGTCATGAGCATTTGCAAAACTTCTCCGCGGCCGCAATCATCTTGCAAGCTATTCTTGTCTAGAATTTCAAGTGCCAACGATTGCCAGTTTTCAGCTTTGACTGCCCACAAGTGAGCGTAAATGAGCAAGGCTGCGTGGGCGCAGGTTTCCGTCATGGCATTACGTGCATGCACGTCAGCCACGGTCAGGTCGTGGTCGTTTGTTGGCATGCCGTGCCATTTCTTGCCCAGCTCGTTGCATTTTTCAATTTGTTCGCAAATGAGCGATCGCAAGGCCAGGTCCGGATTGTCTGCATGGGACCATGAAATGTAATCTAGCAAGCCAGATACGAACCCGGTCAGGTACGACACGTTTGTCAGCGCGGATGAGTACGTCGCATCTGGCAAATGAAGGTCCAGGATGTCATAAAAAATTGACGCATAGTCTTGACTGTCCAGATCTTTGATGCATGTCAGATCCGGCGCTGACGAAAATTCTTTGTGGCTGCTGCGTATACCCATGTTCCCGGTAAGTTCAGGCGTGTTTGTTCTGCACGAACGATGATCAATTTGAACTTGATCCGGATTCGCTTTTTTTTTTTTTTTTTTTCAAAAGGGCTTTTTAAAATAAAAACCTGAAGTGATTCTGTGTGATACATTGAGTGTGTACAAGGTAGTTGCTTAGTGGGAATCAGGTGCTTGAGTTTCAGATCAGCAAGCATATTTGATACTACGTCGGGATTCAAAATGGTTTTTTTTGTTGTTGTTGTTGTTATTTGTATAACAAATGAGGTTCATGATGCTACAATGTGGTTTGGGCGTAACTAGTAATCGGCTGCCGTGTTGCTGCATATAGCGCATTGGCGTTTAAAATCCAAGCAAAAAGATTGAGTGACCATAGTTACTATGTTAAGCATGGCCATATAAAAATCCACTCACGTTTTTGCCTTGTTTAACATGCCGTTGTTGTGTTGTGGTTTTGGAAATGGCAAGGGGCCGAAACCAGTTATTGTTTGTTTTTCAATCACGTAAATGCGTAACTTTGATTGCTTCATTTTATTTTATTTATTTATTTATTTTTTTTCCCACAAATTTGCAAGATCGGAAAAATGGATGCGTCTGGTAGTTATTACGATCCTGAGTATTTTATTTTGCAATATGAGAATGATCATGATGATGATCATGATGATGATGCAACGTATGAAACTGACAATCACGCAAACGTCAACGTTCCGTATCAATCGCTGCGCCATGTGCTGCCCCCGTTACAGGTCTGTCAACGCGAGGCTAGCATCGCCGGCAGGAGCAGCAGCAGCAGCAGCAGCAGCAGCTGCTGTGAAAGTAGTAGTATTGTTGGCAAGAACAGTGTTAGTTTTCAAACCAATCTTGACGTTTTTAATCATACAGCAATAAACAAACAGCAGGATAACGACCATGATAGACTTGATCCTGTTCCATTATGGGCAATATTTCAGGGCCAACAATCACCAGGTTTACGTGCGGTGCCAAAGATTCATGATTTGGATACCGGCTTGTATTTGGATGAAGAAGATCATGAGCAGTCAAGCTATTGTTTGGTCAATCGTGATAACCAACGTTTGACTGAAACCGTACTTGCCCCAAGTGATGTCAAGAAGAATTTTTTTGGCAATAAACTCGATCTGTTTGCGCCAGAACATGATCAACCTACCAAAAGGTTTAAATTAGAATTTACGCAAGCTTTCTCAACCCGGCCCAGGACCACGTCGTCATCGTTTGCGGACGACGAAAAAGAGAACGTGCATCCGCAACGCGACAACAATAACAACAACACGTTCCCGATTCGGCGCAGAAAGATCCGTCTCGGCCGTGGTCCTCAATTTTTATCTCCAAACAAGTTAAATGGTGATGGCGGTGGACTAAAAGAAAAAAATTTTAATTTAAACACGGAATCATCAAAAAAAATTGACGTGTGTGTGGATCAGTGTCAAGACCGGGTTAAGAATAATCATCTCACGACAACTCCTCGCCGGCTGTCAGGCGCGTGGAGAACCGGAATCGTGGAAAGGAGTGCGCAAAAAATTATTGAACAGAGTCGTGTTATTACAGACGATCGCAAACGTCGTCATGAACGTCAACATGGCTTAAATCAGCGTGTCGATTCAAGTTTTACGATCATGAAGCAATGGTATTATGAAAATTATGATTTGATTATTGCAATCGGATGCTTTAGTGTTGGCATTGGCATTTTTTTTGTCGCGGTTTGTTCGTGGATTGATGATTTGAATCGAGACGTCATTGGGTTAAGGACCTTAATATTTGAGTATAGTTACTTATTTCAAAACAAAAAAAAAAGCCAATTGCGCGGGCCTGGGCCTGTTTAACGTTCATTCGATATGCTAATTGTTTTAGGTATGCCAGTTTGTCCGAGTCGTATCAAAACACGTTACAGACCTTGGTGGGCTTGCCAATCTCGTCAATATTTTCAATATTCGGTTTGCAAAATGACAATACCAATCTTCATATATTTATTCTTATAGATTTATACGTATGGGGTCTAATCGGCGCGTTTATTGGAATCCCGCTCATGGGTTTGTCAATTTTGGGATTAATTATTTTATCAGGAGTTATTATTCTTGGAATTTTAAATATCCAATACCTTGTTCTTAGTTTTGTGGTTGAATGGACAATCAAATTAACACTCAAAGATCTCGACCGAGGGTGGAATGTAATCGGCGTGATTGACGGCACCGACGCTAAGCTTTATGCAGGGTTTTAAAAAAAAAAAAAAAAAATATTTTTAAATTTGCAACTACATTGTTTGAATCATATAATTTTTCACATTTGCTAGGGACTGTTGAGATAAATTATTCATTATTCTAATAATAAAGAATTAAAATATATTTTTCTCGCAATTGCAAGATATACATTAGTTAACCAAAGCACGTTTTTTTACAAACACCTATAAAAACACCATTACATACTCTACATCAAAAACCAACCAAAAAAATAAAATAAAAAACCATTTCCCCCCAATTTTAAACCATTATTGATTCCATTGATTGTCTTTTGATAGGTGCGTCCAGGCTGACAAGACCAGGCCTGTCATGCTCGTTGCAATTGTGAGGTAACGCATCTTGAAGATTGTGATAAGCCACGACCGTGCTGGTGATGTCCGCCAATGAGGACTCGACCGGGCACTCTTGTTGCGCATGCGATCGCGAGCAAGACTCGCCATCCGAAATCGACGATTCGACTTGCGATCCGGTTGGCACTGACAAAGACGGCAAACAATGAAGGCGGCCAGTCATGCGGCCATGCCATCTGAGCCACAACGGCCTGATGGCCGGCACGGACGCGGTCGTGATTGCGATCGAGCATTCGATAACGGACCACATGGGCAAGTTCGAACCATGCCAGGTTTGATCGGCGGCGTTAAAAAATTGATAAACATAATACAACCGCACGACGGACGCGATCGCGGCCACGGACCCGATCGAAAACAGTACGCACAGGTTAATCTTTTTGCGCAACGGCACGCGAACCTTGTGCACGATCGGGATGGGCAGAATAAGAATGAAAAAATCAGAAAAGATGTTGATTGAAGATTGAACGAAATACAAGACTTCGAAATTGCCACAATTGTCATGACTAGTAACGTTCCACTGGTCCTGCGGCGGATCGCAAACAAGGGTCATGCCGAGCATGAACGCAAGACAATGCAACGACACAAACACCATGAACGATCGCGTGACGCAAAGAAATGCAGGCGAAGGTGAGATGTGAGTGTAGAAAATTAAAATAGACATTTTGACCAGGAACAACGTAATGACGTATAACATTGCCATTGCATATCCAAACTATATTATCAACCGGTCAGCGGTACTGGTACAGAAGCGCTAACTAAAAAAAATGACTTACTCTCAACCGTCCGTTTAAGGTATCCGGACGAGCATCCCATTGATGCACGGTAGAATCATACCGAAATCCAACCAGGGACGTGATTATTAGTGCCAAAAAAAAGATAAACCCGGCAACCATGAAATAATCATCCAGGCCAAAATTATGTAAAATTTGACGTCGAGAATATACTCTAATTATTAGTAAAAAAAAAAAAATTCTCATGAGAACAATACCGAAGCGTTATTGCAATCAAGGCGAGGATTGTGAAACTGATAAATACTCCAAGCAGAATCGGCCACCTTGACTCCATTTTTTTTTTTTTTTTTTTGCAAATGCTCCTCCTCTGCGGCAAATTTAAAATAGTTTGTTAAACCAATTTTGTTAAACACAATACCCGATTATTTCATAATAATACGATATGGTGTAATAATAAAGAACTAGGCAAATGGATGACAATGACTGAACATGCATTCAAGAATATGCTGCCACCCCCCCCGGTACCTTAACCTGTGCAATTGAACTTTGCAAAAAAATTCCTAACGTTGTTTTATGAGGTTCATGTAATTTTCGTGATGTAACCACTGCAGTAACGGTTGTGTGACAAGGCAACGTCTATATTGAAATAATTCCAAACTTTCGTTATGTAATTCTGGCACTTGGCATTGTTGCACTACCACAAAGTTATAGACCACTGTTGCTAATAAAACAACAAACCTTTTGAGTTTTACCGGACATGAATGATTAAAACATATCTATAACCGTACAATACTTATATTGCTGCAAATAGTACCTCATCAAGTTGCTGGTTTTAAACTTTCTGGGGTTGCTCAATAAAAAAAGAAAACAAACGAAACGAGGTCTTTTACTAAACTATAAATAACATTAAATCCACACGTTCTCCTGTTACTGTTATCGCCAACCGGTAAGCCGACAGAATAGATCAACTAAGGAAGGTTTCTTCAAGTTTATGTTTGTAGTGATGATTAATTAACTAGTTATTATGTATTGCAATCGTTTACTCTTTATTAAGTTCAATACTATATTCTATTCTATTCTATTCTATGTCAAAAATAAAACTCAAACGAATACAACAATAATGTTTATAAGCAAAAAAAAATATATATTTAAATGTCCCCCAAAAAAAAACAAAAAAAAAAATCTCAATGTGTGTTCTATATAGAAACAAAAAACAAAAAAAAGTAAAAAATAAAAAGAAAGAGTAAAAAAAATCAAAAAAGTAAAAACAATTAAATAAAATAAAAATAAATGAATGAATAAATAAATAAATCAAACTAAAACTATTTTGTTTTATGACGATGCCTCTAACGCCTGAGCTTGCACGAGCTCAAAATATTTGCCCTTGCGAGCCAACAACTCGAAATGTGTACCTTGTTCTAATACCTTGCCACCATCAAACACGTAAATCACGTCTGCGTTTTGAATCGTGCTCAACCGATGCGCAACCGCGATTGTGGTCCGGCCCTTGGCTGCCTTATCTAACGCGGCTTGCACAACTTTTTCGGATTCGGAATCCAAAGCCGACGTGGCTTCGTCCAAAAGTAAAACTTTTGGTTCACGGATCAAAGCACGGGCAATCGCGATTCGTTGCTTTTGACCACCGGACAGCAAAATTCCCTTGGTGCCGCACATGGTGTCGTAACCATCTGGCAAGGAACTAATAAAATCATGAATATTGGACTGCTTGCAAACTTCAATCAGGCGCTCATCGCTAATAGTCTCAGCCGGTTCTAACGATCCCAACTTGATATTATCCCTAATCGAAGCCGCATACAAAACAGGTTCTTGCTGCACAAGCGCAATGTGTGATCGGTAATTGCCGATATTGAGAGTGTTCACATCGTGTCCGTCAAACAGAACCTGCCCGCTCAAGGGCCTGTAAAACTGTTCAACCAGAGATATCGTAGTAGACTTGCCGCAACCGGAAGCACCCACCAACGCAACGTACTGGCCCTTTTTAATCGTCAAGTTCAAGCCTCTGAGAACCGGCACGGAAGTTCTGGTCGGGTATCGGAAATGAACATCTTTAAATTCGATATCACCACGAACGTCGTCGCGTTCAAGACGAACGCCTTCATCAGACCATCTATCGATTTCAGGTTTACGTTCAAATAATTCCTTGATGGCTGCTGCAGCACTCTTGGCCTTCGTCATGTCAGCAGCGTACGAAAACACGATACCTGCATTTTGAGATCCAAAAATGGAAGACATGAACGCGATGTAAAATTCAAGAGTACTATAAGTACCATCCCTAATAAATCTCGCACCCCACCAAAATCCAATACTCATGACCAAAAATTGAAGACCTTGCGCGGCACCGTACAAGATGGCGGACTTGATCGTGGACAATCTACTGTCACGTGCCTGCTGCCTCAAGCTGGTCTCGTATTTGTTGATCACGTCCTCCTCGCGAGTCAAAAACGTGACGGTTCGAACT
This sequence comes from Lipomyces japonicus, assembly GCF_038497905.1. Taxonomy (NCBI): domain Eukaryota; kingdom Fungi; phylum Ascomycota; class Lipomycetes; order Lipomycetales; family Lipomycetaceae; genus Lipomyces; species Lipomyces japonicus. The sequence continues at coordinate 25,789 of NW_027117864.1, forward strand.
GATGAAACAGCTTCGCATGCAAACGATGCAGATTTTTCGTTAGATTTCTTTGTGTTTTCTTGCACCCTTGAAAGCATAGAAAATCTTCCATAGCCGCAAGCAATCATGAGAGGAATGCAAGCAATGAAAACAAACGACATTTTTGGAGCAACCGCAACGGCAAGAATACTGCCAGCCACAATGTTGAAAAGAGCATTCATGATTTGTCCAAGCGTAGCGCCTGACAAGCCTTCCACAGATTGAGCATCCTGGGACAAAATAGTTGTGAGCCTGCCAGTCGCGTTCTCCTTCTTGTCAAAAAATGCAATGTCCTGGCGAAGGAAATGTCTAAACGTATGATATCTGATTCTTCTGACAAGGCGTTGTCCAACGAACGACAGCGTGGCATTGCACAAAAAGTAAGAAGCAGCCTGAACCCAACCAAGACCGAAAAATATGCCGGTATAAATTCTAATAAGTCGGAGCATCTCTTCGTAATTAGGCGCCTGTCCAGGTCCACCGACAGTCTGCCTGAAAGCAGTAAGACAAAGTGCATAAAGAACCGAAACAGTAGGTTGTCCGAGACCGTTAATGGCAGCACACACGGTTCCAATGACTAAAAATCTGTTCTCATCTTTGGTAATCGACGCCAAAAACTTGATAAGTTCCCAAGAAGAGTAATCCTTGCGTTCAGGCTCTGGAGGCTGTTGGCTAATGATGATTGATGATATAGATTTTCCAGTTTTCGTGCGGGACAACTTAAGATCAGTTTTTTCATCAGCAAATTCGTCCTCCTTGGATGAAATTGTTTCAGAAGCAGTAGATGACGCGCCGTCATATTCTTCAAACTCAGAATCAGGATCGGATTCGGATGCAGTCGACGATTCATTGCCATCAATCTTCTGTGCTTGAACTAATTCATAATATTCACCCTTACGTTCCAACAATTCGTTGTGAGTACCGGTTTCAATAATTTTGCCCTTCGACATGACGACAATCTTGTCAGCATCCTTAATGGTCGACAATCTGTGAGCAATAACAATGGTGGTACGGTTCTTGGAAGCAGCATCAAGCGCAGCCTGCACGACACCTTCAGACTTGGTGTCAAGCGCAGAAGTTGCTTCATCAAGAAGAAGAATTTTGGGGTCGGAAACGATTGCACGAGCGATCGCGATGCGCTGCTTCTGGCCACCTGACATGAGGAAACCACGCTCACCCACTTGCGTTTGCAATCCCTGAGGTAATTTTTCAATGAAAGTCCAAGCGTTGGCCTTCTTGCACGCATCAATCACAAGGGCTTCCTTCTCAACATCTGAGGCAAACTCATGCTTGGTACCAATTAATCCAAATGCAATGTTCTCAAACACGGTGACCGCAAACAAGATTGGCTCTTGGGATACAAGAGAAATATGCTGTCGCAGCCATTTGATATCAATGTTTTCAAGGTCATGACCATCAAGATAAACCTTGCCGCCAACGGGTGTGTAGAAACGTTCAAGAATGCCAATAATGGTAGATTTGCCAGATCCAGAAGCACCGACAAGAGCAATAGTTTTGCCGGCTTCAATGTTAAGATTAAAGTTTTCAAGCACGGTCGATTGAGCACGAGAAGGATAAATAAATTTGACATCCTTGAGTTCAATGTCACCTTTAATCGATTCTTCAGTATATTTCTCACCACGTTTGAAAGGATCGATTGCGGAATCACGGTCGATTGCAGTGTAAATCTTGGCGACGGATGCGATACCGTTAGTGATGTGCCTAAGCAAAGGCGGAATGTTGGACAGGAAAAAAGAACCCATCATCATGACCATAAGAACCGACATGACCTGACGAATTTCAAGGTAGTTTGTGGCCAAGTATCTCGAGCCTTGGAAAAATGCAAGCGAGTAGTTGCAATACATGAAGAACCACATCATGCCGGTCATGAATCCAAGAATCATGCCAGCTTTATGACCCCAAGTTTCGGTAATGACCAAAAATTGATCATACTGAAGTGCCAAACGGTCTTCGATAGCAAATGCCTGAGCATTACGAATACTAGACAAAACTTCTTCCGCAATCGTGCCACCTACCGCATAGCCAGCAAGCGATTTTCTAAAGTACTTGACCATAAACCGAGACGAGTATGTCATTGTAAACAAGACGGTAAACGTGATGCTCAAAAGAATCAAGGTTAACCTCCAAGACCGGGTCAAGGCCACAACCATGGCGGAGAGGAAAGTAGTAATGTTTGAAGTTGCTTGCGACACTTTTTCAGACATACCTTCCTGAACAAGGAGGGTATCAGTGGAGATGCGGGATGTAATCTCACCGGTTCCGAGCTTGTCGAAGTAAGCAATGTTTTGTCGCAAAGTGGCTTCAAGATAATGCTTGCGAATGCGAGAAGACAGAACTTCACCACGATCAATGAAGATGTACGTTGCAATAGTGGATGTAAACAAGTCAGTGATTGCCAATCCAACGAAAAACCTGAAAAAAAAAAACAAAAAAAAACACAAAGTCAGATAAAGCTAAGAAAAAAAAAAGACAAGAAACTAGCAATATTACGTACAAGGCAATCTGGTTGATTGAACGTTGAAATTCTTCTTCGGAGATAACAGGGTAGCTTGATTCATCGTAATAGTCATTGTAGTAGGTGGTGGAATTGAATTCGGAGTATGTGGTTGAGTTGTAAGGAGCGGTCGAGTTTGCGTATGAATAGTTATAGTCATAATCACCATCAAACGAACGCGGATTATAAGTAACAAACAATTGAGCAACATTTCCAACCAAGAGCTTTTATTAAGTTAGAATAAGAGAAGATGCATGTAAAAGAAAAAAAAAACCCCATGGTATTATCATACAGTCATGAGTGGACGCAAAACGCCTTCAATAATAGCGGTCAAGAAACCAAAGCCGAGAATAAGTCGATCCTTAAACGTGGCATATCTGTAAAATGAAAAAAAGTTTGCAGACTGAGGTTCAACAATGACCTGGCTGCGAAGAATCTGAGCCTCGTGATGCGGCAAGTGAGAGAACTCGTCTTTTACTTCGACAGACGACGACCCAAGAAGTGAGGTTTTCTCGTTTGCCGGAGAATCCGCTGCGACAGACTTGTCGTCGTTAATGTCCTTCTTTCTACCGAGCCGCTTCCAAGACATTTTGACAAAGACAAATGCAAAAGGAAAGAGGACAAGGCTAAAGAATTGGTCAGAAGGGAAAGAAAAGAATGAAAGGAGGTTAAGAAGTGAGAGGTATATACCAATGGCAACAAATCTTTTTTTTTTGTTGTTGTTTTAGTTTTCCGTTCTATACCGTTTTTTTTGTCATCTTGTCCTTTACGGGATAGCGTACAATAAGCATTTAACTTAAAAAGCAGATGCCTCCCCCTGTCTGTGCATTTTTTTTGCCTGGCACGTCCGGCGCAAGTGGCGGCGGGAAGGCGTGAAATGGCGTATTCCGGAGTTGACGCCATAAGTTGCAATTGAGCGCAAACGAGCACAGACCTCTCAGCGCGCATTTTGGTGTTGGTGTAAATTCATATAAGTTGAATGCCGGGAGATCGAAAAGATTGGTTGTGTGTTGTAAACTACGGGCTGCTTGGATACTACGTGTTTACGTATAAGGTCAACATCCGGTCTTTGGGTGGCGGAAAGCACCTTGATGTGGATATGCGCAAACAACAACCACATCGTCACCATCACCATCAACGGCTGAATGTAGAACAAAAAAAAAACAAAGAGTTATATATCCAAAACGCTCCGGCAACGGAAATGACTCAGTCGCTGAAAGATTATCAAATTGCAGAGCAGAAAATAAAACCTGCTTATGTATGTAGTAAAGTCCGCGATGGCCAAAGATAGGCGGCAATTGTGCAACTGGCCGGGCAACCTATTCACGGCAATCATTTAATGCTGACGAATCGCATTCCCTTCGTTCATTTCTTTACATACCGTAGATCTGTACTGTGCCTTTTGCGTTGTCACATTCCCATCCGGCTCAGTTAAGGCTCAGTACGGTACGTTCCTGTGCATAATTCACATATTCCATGTCGATATATATGCTCTTAATAACTTGCCATGAAGAAAAAAAACCTCCATACGATGTAACAAGACCAACACGCATTGGATGGAGGCTATGATGCAATCACTGAACGAAAATCCTGTGTAATTCCGAGAAATTTGCCTTGAAACTCCTTAGTTCTACCATTTATGCAATTATTATTATGTTTCCGTTTTCCTCTATTCAATTAATCCGCTCAGGGGTTAAGTGCGAATTCCCATATCCACATATGTTTACACACATCACTACAAACAAGTTGGCCTGAACAAAATGGCAAGCACAATTCTCGGCAAAACTAAATCTGATTCTATGGACCTTCATGCTGCTGCTGCTGCAGCAACGACAAGACAATCACTGCACGCTTTAGATTCAACTCTGACCAGCTTACTTCAAATGATCGAGCAAGCACCAACCGTAGCCGATGCAAACGACTTGATCAGACAAGTTATTGACATTGCTGATAACGTCAAACATGCAAAATTACGTAAATCAATCATGTGCCGTTTGCGAATCTCGGTCGAAGACCTTGCCCGGTTCACGCAATACTTGTTTTTTTTGAACTTGAAATATCCCATGTATTATCGCATGGTGGACAAATTGCAAGTTCGCAATGCTTACATGAGCCGATCAACAGTATCAGTCGCAAATTCGTTTCATGACATGACACGGCTTAAGCAATATAGTGATCGAGCGGTTGGGCCGACCATCAATAATCAAATTCAAATGCCATTGCCACAACATCGTCATCATCAGGTTGCAGCAATGAATGAGAATACCCATGATGTCAACAACCTGACCAATACCGATTTGCGACGTTATTTAAATTTGGTGTTTAATTTGGAAAAAAACATGACTCCAGACGAAGCCACGTTCGTTGTACAGGTTCAAGAACATTTTTGCCGTCGGGAAATTCAAATGATTTTAAGTGGCCATTCAGCTATGGGTCTTTCTTTGCCATGGCTTGCTGAGATGGGCACAAATGAACAAGCGTTCTTGAACAATGTCTATTCTAAAATCACTCTACCAATCATCAAACCAAAGCATGTACCTGGTTTAAACAAGACAGATCAGCAAAATGGTATTAATAATATAGCGTTAACCGAAATATGGGACTGGATATCACAATTTGTATTCAAGATGGTCAAGATTGCGAGATGGTCCGGCATGGTGGCAGTCGGGCTTGGGTTCGGTCTAACAATGTTGAAGCATGTTTATCAAATTATTTTCTTGCTGCAAGTGCATAATGCGGGCACTCGTTTTCTTGACTTTGATGTTACCGCGCACGACGTGGAGGATACCATCAGAGTCATCATGAATGACGACCATCACCATTATGTTGTAGCCAAATTCTTGATCTATCTTGAAATGGCGTTTCACAGTGTCAAAATAGTTTAATTTAATTTATATTGTCATTCATAAAAGTCATTAAAAAAAAATAAAGAAAATAGTTCAACTTGTCCCAAACGCGGTATTACTTGTTGGACTTCGTGACCGATTTCTTGTTTGGTTTCTAGAATGCGAGCGCGCTGACCGGGTTGGATCACTTCGCTCAACCACTTCCCAGCCCCAACCAGTTTTAAACCCAACAGGCAAAAATAATGATGATTCGTATTCGTTATAAGGTTGCCGTCTTCGATCATGACGTGCTTGTCGAATTGAAAACTCATCTCTCGAAGCAGTAAATTCGCAAAGCTGCTTCACGATCCTTTCCACTTCTTCAGTTTCCACAACCGAACGATCGCCCCGACCTGCGGTGCTCCTCTGGCGTTGTCGTTCGCGGCCAATTAGTCGTACCAGTTCGGCAGTGTCGCATTCGTGCGATGATGATGTTCGTCGAATGTTGTTATTATTATTGTTGTTGTTGTTGTTGTTGTTTATTGAATTTAAACTAATCTTTGTGAACGCAGCAAGCGAGCTCGAAACAGAATTTTGACGGCGTGTTGATGATGATGATGATGATGATCTCGCTGGCGAATTCGACCTTGAATTTGCAGGAGTTGATGAATTTGATTTGGTGAACATGCCATCATGACCGATCGTCAACGGTGACGGTGGCCATTGCAAATCTGCACCGGATAATGACACGCTTGAACTTCTTCTCGCCGTTGAAGTCATATCGATGCCAATATATTTTTATAAATTAATATTACTCGGGGGGTTGACACAAACCAAAATCAAACGGCAAAAAAAAAAAAAGAAATTGGAACAAAAACAGGAGGTTGGATAACGTGGCTTCTTTATTCGCTAATGTTTTTTTCTACTTCATTATTTTTTTTTTTTTGCCACTGACCAATGTCTCGCTAGGTTCCGTGGAACAACTTAAACTCTAATTTTCTGCACGTTCCGGATTCATATATAACTTTGGCTTTGAATAGTTACCATTTTCGGATTAGGCTTTGAACTTGATGCCACCCAATTGAGCTTTCTCTAAGACAAGGCGTGGAAGCGGCAATAATTGGATTTAAACTTTTTTTAAAAAAACTTTTTTTTAAACCTGTTGGATCTAATTGACTTTATGCCACCTACTACCATAGTAATATATGTATGGATATATATATAACGATTTGGTTAGCGATGTTGATTCTTTTATTTGCCACGATTTACAAAAAATACAAAGCAAATTCGAAATGAAACTCGCATGTCGAAAACGGAGTAGTTACACAATATATTGGTAGTAATATTGAAGCTAAACCAAGACAAACAAATATCGGTGACTAGTAAAAAAATGAATTGTGACATTCTCTTAGTGGGAGTGGCATGCCGATTGATGTTTAATTAATGCGAATGCGACGTCGTGAATTGTGTGGGGGGGATATTGTAAGCACGTGTAGGGTATGTAGGGGCTTGTGGCAGACGACAGGGGCACACTACTTCATCATATAGTTGGGCTGTATCTAATCGTACAATAAGGCTCGGTTTATAACGGTCATTTCGAGATACCATGAGTGAAGATGTTCGGGTAGTGGACGTGGCTGATAACCAGACGGTCAAGAGCAAATTTGAATCATTACCATCCGAGCTTTTAATCCGCATATTTAGTTACCTCAACTATGTCGACTTGCTTGTACTCGAACAAGTAAACCATTACATTGCTCACTTGATTTCGTCACCGTTGATTTGGCATGAATGGACCGGCAAGTCCACATTTTGGGCAGGACCGTCCGTTTTTTTAGATTCCGAAGACTACCGGAACCGGTTTAGTTGGCTTTTCGCTCCGGTCAGCATGCATGCGCACACGCCGGCCAGCAATGCGGTTCTGTCAATGGACGTGCTCCGGTCCGAAAATAAGGTCATTGCTGTGTCTGAAGACTGCAAAATTAACATGTGGAATGCGATAGAAAATTATAAGCAAGTTGGAAGTTCAAGTTTAAATCTTGATTTTCTTCATTCAACTATTCTCAAGACTGATTCATTGTCCAAAAAGATTTGGATTTCACTAAATGACAAGGTTCAAGAATGGGTATGCATTCAATGAAAAATTTTAGTTTACTTTGTATTTAATGAATACAAAAAAAAAAAATTAATTTTTTAGGTATAGAGCATAGATATGCAACCAATTTCTAGTACTTCATTCCCATGTAACGCTACCGCCATGTCACCGATATTGGGCAACTCTTTGGTTGTTGGCTTGTCAAACGGCACGCTTCAATTAGTCGATTCTCGCTCTCCTCCTCAATCTTCATCAGTCAAGTCATCCAAGTTGCCCAATTATGCATTAGATCTTCTTGCACAAAATTATTCAGTATACGTTACCGGCAGATTCCCTTCCTTGTTAATGTATGACATTCGCAAACTGTCTTCGGTCGCACGGTCGGAATATTCTGGCGCGCATTCGTTATGTTGCTTAACCGCCGCACGAGGGGGGATTGTTGCTGCTGGCGCGTACGCGGGCCGTGGCACGTTGGAATATTACGGCTCACAATCGCAACAGTTAAACTGGGTCAATCGATATTCTGCTGCCAGGTCAACCGTGCTTTCTCTATGTGTTCCTGATTGGACTGATGAGCTCGTCATGGCAGGCGCAGCAGACGGCGGGATAAGGTTACTCGATACCGCCAAAAATGGCCAGTTTTATCGACAACTTGGTACGGCCACGTCGATGGTCACGCGAATCGAGCAAACCGGCGCTAGATCCGCCGTGATTTTGTCCGGCGGCAGATTGCGAACGTTAACGATCGGTGACAAAAAACGTTACGAAGGCGATGATTCAATCTCGCATCAAGACAAGCATGATGAAAATATTACCATTGAACAACAAGAGCAACAAGAAATGAAAAGACAGGCTGATGTCATTGTGAGGCGTGCCGTGCAACGAGACATGTACGGCATGTCTAGTCTTAATTCATTCCTGGTCTCATCATTTTAGTCATGGCCTGTATATCGCCGGTGTTAATTAATTTGCATTAACTTTAGATTAATAATATTACTATAATTTTTTTAAAAAAAAAAAAAAAAAACACAGAAAACTCCAATGACACCAATACTTTCAAAACAATGAGATAAAAAACAAACAAACAAAAAAACGAAATTAAAATTAGATCCAAAGAAAAAAAAAAAAAAAAACAACATTATGACAACATAATGACAACTCTAGCTTTCTTTTTTAGATAAACAAGTAAAAGCTTAGGCAAAGGTACGCTTTGATGAAGAAACAATGTTTCGATATGTTTGTTCTAATTCAAGAATTCTATCCTCGTTTATTCCTAAAATTTGTTCATGACCGGACTTATCCTTGGCATAGTTATCTAGATCGGCCATGATCCATGAGCCACGCCTGCCAACGTCGGTGAGTGCGCCGTGGTTAGTATTATATTTGTCAACGACCGCAAGCGACGGTGCTGATACAACGATGCGCCTTGCCAATGGGTTATCTTTTACAAATCCTACCATGATGCCGTTAAGTTCACGCATGGATTCAAATCCGTCACACAGTCGCAGCTGCGAGAGCTTGACCGACAAATTTTGAACCCGCAAGTCGTTAAAAAAAACCGGACATATTGAACAACCACCATATATTGAAAGTGATTCGAGCGATTGCTTTAATGAAGGAGCCAGGAACCCGCAAATGTGATGCTTATGGGACACGATTCGTGACGCGCAATCCATCGTGAGTGACTTGAGCTTTTTGAACATAGGCGGAAGTGGATGGTAAGAAGTTTTTGGAGCTGGAAATACTTTTGTTGTTTTAAGTTCAAGTGTCTCGATATTGGGCAACAATTGAGTCAACAATTTCATGTCGTCAACTGACAGGCAGATGTTTTCGAGGTACAGCGTGGTCACGCCGTCAAAAACATGACGATCTTCAACATTAGACATTGCCTTTTGATCAACAACACAGTTGGCTAAGCGCAACGTGGTAAGGTTCGGAAACCTGGCCAAGACCGAGAACCAAACGCTGGAAAAATTTTGACCTCGTCGCCAGCCGGCGTAGTAAGACCATGAAAATGAAGACACCAATTTTGTTGCCGCACACGTTTCGGGAAACAAATGTTGCCATTCAGTCAAACTTAAGTCATCAAGATTTTCCAGGGCAAGTGATTCCATGTTGGGACAGATGTGAAGGATGGTGGGCAAATGCGTACGCAGTGGGGTCAAATCCGACGGCAAGTATCCCGAACTTGCACGAGGAGTAAACTCTCCCGGGGCCGTGTATGAAAATGAACGTACAATTGGAGCAATTATGTCAGACGACGTAAGCAAGGTTGACACGAACCTGTCAAATGCTGGCGCAGTTGTGATTTGTACGGACGAATAGATATACCGGTTGACCTTTATTCGCAGCGACTTTAGCCAAAAATGCAACAAAAAAAATTTGATATTTATTAACATACCTGACTGGCCAGTTTCAATGATACTCGACCTAAAGGAAGCAAGAGATGAGGCTTGACATCGTATTTGGTGAGAATGACATAGTAAAACACAATGTCGAGAATATCGGCCGGGATGGTTTCTAGGGACTGCTTGTCCGTCGAATAGCTAGGCATGGTACTGAATTAATGCAAAAAAAAAAACTCGCATAGCCATCTTCTGCTCACAAGAGCAAATAAAAAAAACTGAGCTTAATTAAAACCAAATAGCAAACACAGTTGTCGAGTATTTGGATTGGTTTGTCGTCACACACAAACATGGATTTACAACTCGATTGTGGACGCGGGTTTTGTTGGCGAGTAGTTATTACGCTTCTATTGCGTCATCAATATTGTCACGTGCCTGTAGATAATCATACCAAAGTATATCGCAGAGATATCTTTAACTATACACTAATAATTTTGGCACAATGTCAGATCTTAGTAGTCCAGTGTTTGAAAAGCTAGCTTTTCGAATTGCTTCTGGAAAGTTTTCCAAGATCGTGGTCATGGTCGGAGCCGGCATTTCTACCGCTGCCGGCATCCCAGATTTTCGGTCGCCCAAGACCGGCCTATATCATAACCTGTCAAGGCTTAACCTACCGTACGCTGAGGCCGTGTTTGATATTGATTATTTTAGAAAAAGGCCGCAGGCTTTTTACATGCTCGCCCAGGAACTGTATCCGGGCAAGTTTCAACCAACGTATTTCCATTCGTTTCTCAAACTTTTGCATGACAAGGGCGTTCTGCTTAGAGTATATACCCAGAACATTGACACGCTCGAACGCATCGCCGGTGTTCCGTCCAATAAGGTGATTGAAGCTCATGGCTCGTTTGCCGCGAATCACTGTATAGATTGCAAAGCTGAAATGCATGGTGATGATCTTAAATCAATAATGGAAAAGAATGAAATACCGCGGTGCAAGAAATGTGGCGGATTAGTAAAACCTGATATTGGTGCGTTTCACGTGCGTGCACTTATATTTGGTATTCTTGGGCGGCTATTGATTGCCGACATTTTGTTCTATTCCTGGCGATAGAATAAGGTCATGTTGCTAAGTCGATGCCGGTCGAAAGATACCGAGTAAAATCACACGGTTTGCTAACATAAATTTTTTTTTGTTCTGTTGTATTAGTATTTTTTGGTGAAAACCTGCCTTCTAGATTTTTTAAGCATGTGTCTACGGATTTAGATGACGCCGACTTGGTCATTGTCGCTGGCACATCATTACAGGTTCATCCGTTCGCCGCGTTGCCATCACAGGTATCGTGCCCGCGAGTTTTGATCAACATGGAACGAGTAGGTGATTTTGGTCGCCGCAAATCCGACACGATTTATATTGGCTCGTGTGATGAAGGCGTGAAAGAATTGGTGGACAAATTAGGATGGTCAAAGGAATTAGACCGGATTTGGAAAACCACTGCGGTGGCCGACACTGTTGAACAAGAGGAAGAGCAAGGAGAGGACGCGAAGCTTGAAGTTCTCGAAAAAATTAAGAGTAAAGAAGAAGAAGTAGAAGATGAAGAAGAAGTAGAAGAGTCAAAGGAGCATGAGGAGACAAAAACTACGAAACAAGAAGAAATCTCAGATAAGTTGACTCCGGACGTTGAAGAAGTTATCGAAACATTAGAAGAACTCAAGATTGAAATAAATCAGTCACGAGGAAAGATATAATCGATTAGAAACATTTAGAAAATAATATTAGACATATTAATACGACTGAGCATTCTGAATTTCATTGCGTTCAGAATGTTGTTGCGCCCTGAAAAAGAGGTTTCTACGTAATTGTGAAATAATTTTATGCTTAAAGTTGTAATTATCATTTAAACCACATCCTTTTTGGCTGAAAATTACGTGTTGCGTTTGCGCCCTCCGTTATATATATAACTAACTATATGTATATATTTCACCATCTGCAAGCCAATATATAAATACCGTAAAAATAGCTAATGGTCACAAGATCGCAAGCTTTTTACTTTTAATCAATTGCTTTATTTACAAAAAATATTAAATCATCTAAAATTTGTTTGCGGGAGGAAAGGGTTTTTGTTTTGTTGCATGTGGCAACTCGGTTTTAATCAATCATGGCGTTTAATCTTTGGTCGGTGATTGCACTGCTACTGCTCACCTTACAACTTATCGGTCATTCTTTTGCCAGTGAGACTGGGGATTCGTTCAATAAACTTGATCCGAGATCACATATTCTTCCTAGGGATTATGAAAATCGTCGATATTTCGCGGTCGAATTAACCGCGGAATCGGCACCGACAGCATGCCAGTATGGTGACCTGCAGTGCATTATTAACAAATTTGTGGAATCGAGTGAATATAGATTTGAAGAGCAGATTGGTTCAATACCACATATGTATTTATTTTCATGTGCAAAAGATGCCATGACAGGATCAGTTCATGGGATTCGAGCTAGGTCTTTACAACGGTCGATCCAGCCAGGCTACCTGGAAGAACTAAAATTACATAAATGGGAAAAAAGGTCGGTGGAAATTGCTGAAGAACACTACAAAAATAACATAAAGACATCTTCGATCGATCTATTACGTCGGGATGGTTCATTGGATCTTGCACATGGTGTCGAAAATGCATTGGGTATTCATGATCCTGAATTTGAACAGCAATGGCATTTGATAAATCTTGTTCAGAAAGGTCATGACATCAATATTACTGGTGTTTGGTTTCAAAGTAAGGACGGGAATTAATAGATACTATTTATGCATGCTTATTCTGTGTTTTAGACATTACTGGTGAAGGAATAGTTACAGCCATTGTGGATGACGGTCTTGATTTTGACAGTCTTGATTTGAAAGATAACTATGTGAGAATATGGACTAGATTTTTTTGAGGAACGAGGTCTAATGTTGCGGAATTTTAGTTTGCAAAAGGTTCATACGATTTCAACGATTTAGGCCCTGATCCTAAACCTCGTTTAGCAGATGACAAGCATGGAACCCGATGTGCAGGTGAAATTGCTGCGGTAAGGAATGACGTTTGCGGAATTGGAGCTGCGTATAAATCCAAAGTGGCAGGCATTCGAATCTTGTCCAAGCAAGTAACTGATGCGGATGAAGCCATTGCGTTAAACTATGCCATGCAAGATAATGATATTTATTCTTGCTCATGGGGTCCAGCTGATGATGGCAAATCGATGGAAGCGCCAGGTTCATTGATTGTCAGAGCATTTATTAACGGGGTTGAAAACGGTCGCAATGGTAAAGGTAGTATTTACGTGTTTGCATCCGGCAACGGAGCGGCCAATGGGGATAATTGTAATTTTGACGGGTATACAAATAGTATATATTCAATTACGGTTGGTGCAATAGATCGAAAAGGATTACATCCTTTTTATGCCGAGGATTGCTCCGCCCAGCTAGTGGTGACGTACTCGTCTGGTAGTAACGATCACATTCACACAACCGACGTGGGTGAGCGTGCCTGCACCAGCGGGCATGGCGGTACATCTGCAGCAGCACCTTTGGCAGCAGGAATTTTCGCATTAGTGCTGTCGATCCGGCCAGACTTAACGTGGCGGGATATGCAATATCTTGCGCTCAACACGGCAGTGCGAGTGGATAACGAGGATGCGATATGGCAAGAGACCGCGAACGGCAAGCCATTTTCGCATCGATATGGATATGGCAATCTTGATAGTTACACGATCGTTGAAGCTGCCAAGGATTGGCAGTTGGTCAAACCCCAGGCCTGGTACGATTCGAGGGCAGCTCCGGTGCACAAAAAGATTCCATATGGTGACGGCGGCTTTAGTTCTTTTATTACTATTGACGCGGAGGATTTAAAGCAAGCAAATCTAGAAAGGGTTGAACACGTGCAAGTGACCGTGAACATTCGTCATCACCGGCGAGGCGATGTTAGTGTAAAGCTCACGTCTCCGTTTGGCGTGTCGTCACTGCTGGCCACGTCGCGTCCGTTTGATGACAGCGCGGAAGGCATGATTGATTGGACGTTTATGAGCGTTGCCCATTGGGGTGAGACCGGCATCGGCACGTGGACGTTGACAGTTTATGATACTGCGCATCCGAATATTGATGGAGTGTTTGAAGATTGGAAATTGCGACTCTGGGGGGAGTCGATTGATCCAGCCAAGGCAAAACCGTATCCTATTCCAAAGGATCCGGATAATAAGGTGCCGTTTACCTCAACAACTGTTGTGACTGACGTGCCAGTAACAACGACAGAAGTACCTGCGGTTACGACGACGACATCTAAAACACGTCCTACCATTACATCTGCTTCACCCGCGTCGTCCGTGATCGCTTCACCGGGCGAACATGACGTTGATGAAGGCAAAGACGATGACGAAAAAGATTATGACGATGATGATGATGATGATGATGATGAAAAGAAAAATTCACCATTATCAAGATTATTGCCCACGTTCGGATTGCAATCAGACAAGGTTGTTTGGATTTATGGAGCAGGACTGTTGATTGTGGGATTTGTAGCATTATTAGGAGTTTGGTATGGCGTTCAACGTCGAAAAAATGGTGGCGGCAGCGGTCGTCAGGATGAAGGTTACGAGTTTGAGGTGCTCAGAAATACGGCAGATTTAGAACAGGGCGGCAGCGGCAACGGTGGCAGTGGAGATGTCGCAGGAGGCCGGAAGAGCCGGAAGACAAGGGACTTGTACAATGCGTTTGAAAATATCGACGAGGACGACGCGTTTGCGATTGATGACTTGCTGTCTTCGGATGAAGACGACGAGGAAAGGGTTGCGATGGCGCAGGCTGGGTCGTCGGCGTCATCGTCATCGTTGGACAGTACGAGCAAGAAGAAGCGTGTGGATGAAGACAAACAGCGACTTTTGAGCAGCGAAAATCATTAGTACGCGCGCATGTAATTGTGTATATATCTACAGTTATTCTCCGCCTGGTGTGAATCCCGTGTGAATCCCGTAAAATGTCGAGTGTTTTGTTTGGGTGAGTTAAGTCACGGATGGATCACGTGTGGGTCACAGCCAGCCACTCATACGAATCACAACGCTTCGGTTTACACCACACTTTTGCCCTTTTTTTCCGCTTCATCTCCGTCCTACTTCTCCTTCGTCCATCCCTTCTTTACTTCATCCCGCCCCTTTTTTACGTCCTTATTTTTACCTTTGTGTCAGCAATGGCTAAGCAGACCAGCGATATCCGCCGCAAGCTTGTCATCGTCGGTGATGGTGCCTGTGGAAAGACTTGTCTTTTGATGTACGTGCGATATTTTTCTTTTGTCGCAATCTTTCCCGCCGTTTCATTCAGCATGTTATTATTAAGAGATTTTTGAACGTTTTTTTTTGTGTTTTGCATTTGATTGGTCTTGGCGGGTAATCATGCAAAGATGTGGGTGTGACTTGCATGTCATCCTGGGTACATCGTGTTGGCTGTGATCGTTGCCGAAGTTCGGCGGGCTGTTGTTCACGTGGACCGTCTCAGAAATATCTTTCTTTCTTCTTTTTTTTTGTTTTTTTTGGTCAAAGGGGCAAAGCATGACATTTTTTACTTGAATTTATTCTAACGCGGCGATGATTCGGACATTGGATTTTGCAAATTTGATCGAAAACACGGCGACCCTTTCTTTGCGAGCGCTTTTTTTTTCCGCGCGTTTCAGACATCAACTTGGGAATCTGTCAGCATTTTTGTCTTCTTTACATAATATTTTTTTTCTTTTTTTTTTCTGGTTCAACTCTTAACATAACATGCAATTGAAAATTGTTGATATTTTTGTTTCTTCATTAGTGCTAACTGCTTGTTTTTAGCGTTTTTTCTAAGGGCACATTTCCTGAGGTACGCTAACTCTCTTGATTCAACCACGTCTGCACATCCAGGCAGGTCATGAACTATTAATGCTAATAATAAACCTTTTGAATGGTTGACAGGTTTATGTTCCCACTGTTTTTGAGAACTACGTTGCAGACGTTGAAGTTGATGGAAGGCACGTCGAGTTGGCCTTGTGGGATACGGCTGGTCAGGAAGATTACGATCGTCTTCGCCCCCTTTCCTATCCCGATTCCAACGTGATCCTTATTTGTTTCTCTATTGATTCTCCAGATTCGCTTGATAACGTTCAAGAAAAGGTATGACATCAGTTATGATTTTAAATTCTTTTTTTTTTTTTTTTTTTGGCTAACTTTAAATTTAGTGGATTTCTGAGGTTTTGCATTTTTGCCAAAACTTGCCAATCATTCTTATTGGTTGCAAGAAGGATCTTCGATTTGACACAAAAACTATTGAAGAACTCCAAAAGACTTCTCAACGACCCGTCACGCCTGAAGAAGGTCAAGCAGTTGCTGACAAGATTGGTGCCATAAAATATCTTGAATGTTCAGCTAGAACTCATGAAGGTGTTCGTGAGGTTTTTGAACATGCTACCAGAGCTGCCTTGCTTGAACGAACAAAGTCAAAGCGTGGCAAATGTTCAATATTGTAATTATTTTCCTCTAGTTTTTAATGTTCTTTTGATATAGTCCTTTTCCGTCGCTTTGTTGTTGTTGTTTTTTTTTTCCACCTTAGCGCAGGCGTCTCTTAATTAGTTTATGTCCTTTTTTTTTTCTGTTTTGTTTGTGCGCGTATGCATATATTTGAATTGTGTGTATACTTGTCAAAGTCTTAAACGGCATTATGTCTTGTCATTTTTTATGACTTTTTGCCCTCCCCCCCTTATGTTATGTGGTTCACATGGAAGTAGTTAATTGTGACGGGTTATTATTATTGCTTCGCTATTTGTGTTATATGATTATTGTTATTGTTTTTTTTTATCTAAATGGGGAAGGGATGATTAGAACTTTTTTTTTTTTCCTTTAAAGAATCGAAAGAAGAAAAAAAAAAAAAATTTTATACTATACTATAAGACGCAAAGAGTTAACGGAAATGAATGGGAAATATATATATCTGAATGTTTTAGTTATATATAATATGAGTGCAACGTGTTGTAGTTTTTTTTTTTTTTTACTTTGTTGTTTGTCAGGCCTCTATACATATACATAATGATAAATGGCTCATATAACTATATATATTTATGACTTATTTATATATATACATTACATGACGGGTTATTTATTTTAATGATATTAAAATTAGATTCTTTAGTAACATCTATGTTAACCAAACATGTGCAATAGCCTCATTTTTTTTTAATCCAAAGTAATGTCACCATCTGCATCCTTTTTGTCATTATCAACAACCTGTTTTTCTTCTTGTTGTGCATTCGCCGTGATTGCCAGTTTCGATTTCCGCCTGGCAGATTTAAATTCATTAATCTTTTGTTTTAATTCCACATTCGGAATCACGTCTTGCAATCGTAACTGCACGCGATTAAACGGATCGGTTGAATCCGATAACAAATGAGATTTGATTGTGGCCAGGTCGATCGTAACTTTTGATGACGGCAGCACGACCGGATTTTCCATTAACGTGTACATTAACGGATCCAAAAATTCGTCCGGAATGTCACCCAATTCTTCTTCGCCTTGTTCGTCTTGTTGCTTCGTGAGTTCAACCTGGTCAGCAAATTCGACCAGGCGGTTAATATCCGCGCTCGACTTGACCGCGTACTTGGTCAAGATCTGGGTCGCCCTGGCAAACGTGTCTCGACGATACGACCGGCCGTCCCTGGCAATGGCCAAGATCAACGCCGGTTGGCCGGAAAGGTTGAGGTACACGTCCGTGATGTCAGACAACAACACTTTCGGGTTAAACTGATATTTTTGCGGGTCCTTAACCTTGAGGCCGGTACATTTCGGACCCACGAGCGCGTCCAGGTTGTAATCTAACATGGCTGCCAACCGGTCAACAATTTCAGACGTCACGAACGCGGCAGGCACGGCCTTGGTGAACAACTTGAGCATGGACACGGTCTCGTTAGCCAATGACATGTATGACGTGGCCTGTCGCTCGGCACTAACAAGATTGTTTTGCTTTTCGGTTCGTTCTTGCGGGGTTAACCCAGCACCACCGTTGTTGCTCAATTCGATTTGCAGGTTATGAATATCGGTCAGTTTCGAAAGCGACTCGTCAAGCAAGTACGTGACATCGTTCAACAGTAACGCGACAAACCTGACGAAGAAATCGGCCGATAATTTGGTTTCTTCTTCCAGTTTGTCCCTGAACAATGTGTTTTGCCAAATGCATTTCACGATTTGAGAAATGTAATATCGAATATTAAACTTATCATAAAATTGTGAACTGGCACCGGTTGATTCAATCTCAATATAGAACGACATTAATGAATGAAACAAATGTTGGATCGAATACGGCAGTGACGTGAGAGTCTCACCCAAATATCCCAACGGTGCTGGTCTTTGCGCATACGTGCCATAAAACAGAACTTCAATAATTTTGGACTTTAGGTAAGGATTCTTGATGTAATGCGACGCATTCAAAAAAGTGACTGAAAAAGCCACAAGTTCGACATGTTGTTGTTCAAACAAAAAATCAGGGAAATTTCTTGAGTAGTATATTAAAAATCCGGTAATATCTTCCACAAAATATTCAGGTAAATTCTTAAATACTTCAGGCGTGCTGTCGGCAGGTAATGGCAGCTTGATAAATTTTTGCGGATGTTGTCGATTAGGATCAGCAATTCGCATCAGCCATGTCGCCAATGTCATCAAAAATGCGTAGGACTTGCCAGCAGTGACCCTGTCGCGCAGCACACAGGTGAATGCATGTTGCAAAGCCTGAGCATGACTGTACTGTTTGCGAACTCTGTCTAGCGTGTTGTTCAGTAACACAGCCTGCGGTGAATTAGCCCATTTAGGTTGCTCATCCTGTAACTGCTTCAGGTGCTTTTCCAACTCTTTAATATCATTAGACAACTGAGCCTGATTATTCATTGCGCCTCCCAGGCCATAATGATGGGCCGCCACGGTCAAATAAAAAACTTCAGATATAAAATTAGGCGCTGGCCCGTCTTGTATCCTCTGAGCATAATATTCATCAAAATGTTGTTGATCCGTGTCGAGTTTAACTTCATCCTTGATGTCGATGCGCGTGCTCTTCCGGAAATAAAGAGGATCAATCTTATCAATCTTGGCAAAGCTGGCGTCCACAAATGGCTCGCAGAGCCTGGTCAGTACGGCAGTAATATTGATCATGAACGCATCTGACGAAACGGTTCCCGGTTCAACTTGAATGGCGCGACGTTTATGATTGAGATTGACGGCCAATGCAAAAAATTGCAGCACGCGTTCCCTAGCCTGTGATGACGCGCGCACGATCTTGTCGATAATAAAGAAAAGTTCATCCTGAATTGTTCGCAATTCGGTTCGCAATCCGGTCAAAGCAGAATCAATATCAGACTGTGGCCGATCGTTAGCGTTGGCAAAGTACGTGTCTGCAACTTTGGCCACCACGGGCGAAATTGCAAAAAAGGGGCCAAGTATCGTGCGTTCTTCAAGTTGAGGAACTGGCTGATCCACTATAACAAAATTAGGAAATTCTGCAATGATTTGTGCTACGGGCTTATGAGCAACTAATTGTTGCAGTGCCTATGAATTCGTTAATAAGCAAAAAAAAAGGGTATATATGTAGATGTATATGTACATACGGCAAAGTAAGATTGATAGTTATCCACCATGGAAAGACGAGCCAAGCCAGAGCTCAACTCAATCACAATTGGCGAAATAAACTCGTGCAACGTCTCATCTTCGGCCGCACGGGTAATCATGTCGTCAACAAATTCAGGCGGCACCGCGCTCGATGAATCTGGCTTTTGCAACAGTCGTCGAGCCAAATCCGGATTAGCAGGAGTGTGAGCAAACATGAACGGCATTGTCACGGTCAGGACCGCGTACCCAGAGCATAACCTTTTGGCTTCAGTGATGGTAGCAGTCTTGCGCTGATATAAGGGGTCCGCGATCCTAAGCGTGCGACGAATCGTGTTGATTTGTTTAAACGAATCAATTAAATATTGAAAAGGCTCGTCTCCATGCGTATCCTCGGTAAGTTTCGATAGCAACGCGCTGTCCAACGTGGTGGTCGACAACCGCGGCAGGCGTTGCTCATTGGAATCCTTGAGATCGAGATACACGCTTTGCAAAAACCGAAGACCGCTGCCAGTTGAAGACGATGTAGCAGCAGCATCAGCAGCATCTTTCTCATTTAATGTAAATCTAAAAATCTTGGACAGCGTGGATTCTTCCCAGGCGTCAAAATCTTGCGGCAACACGACTCGTGGCGTGCTTGCTGCAGGTGGTCGCTTGGACGACGACGGTCCGGACGCGTCCTTGACTGCAACAAATGATGACTCAGACTTTGTCGGTAATGATTCCTTAAGTTTCTTGTTAAGTTCTGGTTTGCTTGTCGTTACAGACGGCCTGCTGGTTGACTGTGCAGACGCGTCGGGCGATCGGTCAACCTGAGCTGATTGAAGCCTGGCCAGCCGCTTCTGCCTGATCTGTAACCATGCATCAGTAACAATGCCAAAAAAAAAAACATTTGCAAATTCGTCTTAGTGCAACTCACAATATCTGCTTCGCTTAAATCGGACATTAATATTCTTTAAAATGCGATTGAGCAAGCAAATAGTCCTTATGCTCAATGTAAACAGCCACTAACCAACGAAACCCTGTCGGGAGAGTTATTCATTAATTACGTAACAAATGAGGTTTTGATTAACGATACATTTTCAAATTCATCAACAGAATACATAGTGGTAAATCATAATAAACTCAAAATGATCAAAAGCCCATTCCAAAATTCCTGCACACTTGAGAGTTGAGCATTTTGCATGTTTTTCTACAATTGTTGACAGGTGTATTTAGTACATGTGCACAAGGACAAGTGGCGACCTTTGCTGCCTTCAAACCTTCATAACTAAGCTCAGTAATATTAATTATGTCATCACCAGGGGAAAAAAAATCGCAAAAGCCAAAGGCGCCAGAGTAAATAACATATCGGCAGAGCCTTTTTGCACTAGCTCCCGTGGTCACGTTCTTGATAACCTGGCGCAAACAAAATAATAGCTTAAACACGAAATACATTGAACTAATATTACGCTTCGTCTTAGTTTAAGAACCGATGGCGAAGGTTTGATTGAGGGTGACTGAGTGGTGTGTGTCGGCAGCAAGCCCGTTCAGTTCATTGTCAACACGAGAGATTCAAAAGAAAAAAAAGAAAAAAGACGAAAGCGTTGAGGTTTTTGTTTTAAAGGCTTTTCATCACATTGAGCGATTTTTACTGCAAGTTAATATTTTAAAAAGATAATAATAATAATAATAATAATAATAATAATAATAAAAATAAAAATAAAATAATCTGAGTCAAGTCATGGAGTCAGAGAAGAAGATAAAGGGGAGTACCGGTGGCAATGGTGGGATCAGAATAATGCGGCGCGAAAAGACTGCCACGACAAGCACGATTACGACGACCACGACTTCTTCGGTTTCGCCATCGTCGGCAGCTACGGTTGATATTAGTGACACGGTATCTCAAGCGTCGAGTGTAACGAACGATTCCTCGAGTGAAGGCAGGCCTCTCACGATGGAGGCGGCGATAATTACAACGTCATCGTCGGCGACGTTGGAAGAACGTGCAGCAGCGTATGAGGAAGCCCGGAGAAGAATTTTTAAGGATTTCCCCGAGGCGGAATCGGGCGAAAATATTGACGGTGAGTGTGCGAATGAGAGCGATGTGGCGGCCGGGACTGCAACTGCAACTGCAACTGCAACTGCAACTGCAACTGCAACTGCAACTTTGACGTTGAGTTCTGGCAGAGGCGGAAGTAATGGTGGTGGTGGTGGTGGTGGTGGTGGAGCAGAGAAACAAGAATATAATGATGATGAGGATTTCCCGCGGCGGTCGCAGTATGTTCCGGTGTATAGACCGTTCAACCGTACGATGCAGATGCAGTACGCGGAGAATGACCGTGTGGTGCAGACGCAATATGTTGTCGAACCAAAACAGAATGTGCAACATGCCAAACCGTACTGGACGCCACCGTATCAGCACCTTCAATATTCGCAGCAGCAGCAGCAGCAATTACATCAACTGCATCAACTGCAACAATTACAGCAACTACAGCAACTACAATTACAACAGCAACAGCAACAGCAACAGCAACAGCAACAGCAACAGCAGTTTACACATCAGTATCATCATTACCCGAATTTCCATTCACATCCACAACAACAACAACAACAACAACAACAACATGCGTATTCGTATGCTTATGCACATCAAGCACAGGTCCCAGCGCAGTATGGACCAACGTACGGCTCCGACGGGCAGTACCCATACAACCATACTGGCCAGTTTGCACCCGGCACTGCTTATGCGCCGCCACACCGTGCACCCAACCAGCAGGGCAACAACCAGCTGCACCGAAGATAGATAGATCATTGGGGCAGAACATGCGAAATATATTTTACATTATGAACATTGTAACACTGTGTCTGTAGACGCCAACTTCGGTTAGAGGACAACTCTAAATCGATCAGGCGTGGCTGTGCTTATGTGTCCCTTCGGCGCTACTTGTAGTCTAGAGGAATTGGGAAATGCCTAGGATGACAACGAGATCCAAAGCCAAGGAAGAGCCTGGCGCCTCGGAAGAAGAGTTTCATTCGGAGGAAGAACGACGAAATGTAAAGTATGCCGCTAGAAAAAACTACGGCTTAATAAAGGATTAAGACAAGTCCTTATGGCCCTTGAACAATGGCGAAATAGGTAAACGCGATATATTTAGGTTATATTAAGGTAAAATCTAGTTTAATTAATGATAATTATTATATATATAATGGTTTATTTAATGTAAATTCAATAACTCAATTATTTGAAGTAACTGTTTTTTATAAATTAAGAGGAAATATTATTATAGAAAGTTAAAAATTTTTATAATTGTAGTGGGAACTAAATCGTAAGAACGGTGAAGTTGTCTACACAAGAGTAGTAATTTAGAATACCACGTCCTATCGATTTATAATGGTCGATTATCATTGGCAAACTTAGGTGTATTAGTCGACCTACTCTAGTTGGTGTTCCTTTTTGTCCGTGTTTCCCGCGGAAGAACCTACTGATAGGTTGGGAGATCTTATAATGATGGTCGAGACATTGTTGACCCGGTTTAATCAAATTGATCTCGAACTGCAGGCTGTCCGCTCCACCCAAGAAAATTTGAAAATGGGAAGGAAGCCGAAACAAGAAGAAAAATACGACACACCAGTCATGAGGGAAACGCAATCGCCCTCACCAGAACCAGAATCGAAACCGGAAGTCTATTACGGAAGACCGAATTTATATACGAAACCTCCGTTCGATTTATATTATGGGACCACGGATGATAACCCACAAGCGTGGCTCGTAACATTCAAAATCATTTAGTCGCGGGACGCATTCCGCGGGACAGTTGGGTAGCAGCAGCCACATTAGCCCTACGTGGAACGGCAGCAGAGAATGTACGAATTGCAACGAGAGAGGTATACGGCGATAGCCTTGACGCATCCTTGACGTGGACCGAGTTTCAACAAGCTGTTTGCTCAGGTTTTGATTTTAAACACTATTGCGAAAGACTTGTGACAAATATGGTTGCTTTGAAAGGTTCGATTAAAGACCACTCTTCTTTTAATCGGAACCTGAATACATTTTTGGGGTTGTTCAGTCAAATTCCAATTTCGTATATGTCGTTCAATAGTTTACTCAAAAATTTTGTCGCAATGTTTCCGGTTCAGTTAGCGGCAATAATTCAAACTCGAGCACCAAAAAATCGCGATGAAATGATTGCTGCCGCCAACGCAGCTGCGACGATGTTACCATCATCGGTACGTCAGGAAGGAACCCCATCCCGTCCTTCAAAATGGATTCAACCAAAGCGATCCGAGTCTGTGCAAGCAACCAACATGACGACAACCGCGACCAATCGACAAAGAAAACCAAAGGGTAGCGGATGTTATAACTGTGGGAAGAATGGACATTTTGCTCGAGCGTGTCCGCAAAAGAAGGGAGCGCAAGACCATGGAAATCTCAATCACATCGAAGAAGTGGAAGCTCCAGAATCTCTAGAAAAAGACCTTGAAATAGACCAGCTAAATAGGGAGGATTTCAAATACCTCCAAGTATTCGGGGAGGATACAAACAACATAACGACCCCTAAACAAGTGGCAACTGGAATAAAATTGTTTACGATCTTTAAATCGGATCAACAACCACACAAGCCTTGTTTGATTCGGGATCACAGAGAAATTATTTGGACCCCGACAAGGTGACGGTCGATCAGGAAAGAATTCAACGTATCGAGCCGCCCATTAAGATTCGCTTTGCGGGAGATGGAACGTCAACAATGATTCATTCAGCGGTCACAGTACCAGTGAATATTGGAGACGTCTCGGTGGGAACCATGCATTTTTACTTGATGCGCGGCATGAGTTACCCATCGATTATAGGGCGTCAATGGATGATGAAGTATGATGCTGGATTAGTTTGGAAGGAGAAGACACAACACCTCCATTTCAAACTGGACTGGAAGGGGAAAGCTACGAGATGTCCCACTCTGCACCTACGACTAAAGCAGTAAATGCAGCATCAGAAACAGGATTGGCTGAAGAAATCCAAGAAAAGTACCCCACAGTATTCGATGAAAGCCGAATCGGCCACACGCAATCAGATACGCCACCCCACGTGATCGATACGGGAACAGAAAGAGCCATACGTCTGAAGCCATACAAGATGTCCCCGATTAAAAAGAAGTATTTGAAAGAATTTATCGATGAAGGACTGAAGAAAGACACGATACAAGCCTCAAACAGCAACTGGTCCGCGCCGACTATATTGATTCTGAAACCAAATGGGTCATATCGAGTTGCTGTAGATTATCGAGCTTTAAATAGGAGAACAAAAGTCGATAGCTATCCTCTCCCAAGACAGGATGAGTTGTTTGCCTTAGTTCACGGAGCGCAGTATTTCTCCTTGTTTGATTTGACGTCAGGGTATTATCCGATAAAAGTGACAGAACAAGATCGTGATAAGACTGCTTTTGTGTCCATTTGGTTTATATGAGTTCAGAGTGATGCCATTTGGACTGTGTAACGCACCGGCTACATTTCAACGGGCCATGAATCATTTGTTTCGGGACTGTTTGGATCAATTTGTGGCTGTCTACATTGATGATATTTTGGTATTTTCAAAAACATGGGAAGATCATCGCAACCATGTAGATATTATATTCAGGAAGTTGAAAGAACATGGTTTTGTAGTAAACGCAGAGAAATGTCACTGGGGTCTAAAAGAGTTGAAGTTCTTATGTCACATCGTTTCAGGAGAAACGATTAAAGTTGACCCCGCGAAGGTGGAAAAAATAATGAAGTTAACAGCACCCACTACAATTACTGGAATGCGCGCTTTTTGGGGGATGGCTGGATACTACAGATGGTTCGTGAAAGGGTTCCGTGAGAAAGCGCGATATCTAACGGATGCAACGAGAGGTACTGGCTCAGCGCCTCTCAAGTGGTCCGACGACATGACCAATGCATTCGCAGTCATCAAAAGCGAGATCGCCAAAGCACCCATGAGACACCATCATGATGCGCAACAAGCAAGCGTAATAGAAACGGACGCATCACAGTATGCCGTGGGGGCCGTACTATCTCAAGAACACGTGGTACATGGAAAGAAACGCCTGGTTCCGATCGCTTTTGAGTCGAAGAAGTTAACACCAACTCAACAGAGGTATAGTGCGCAAGAGAGAGAATTATTGACTATATTTCACGCCCTCGACCATTGGCGTTCCTTAATCGAAGGCACGGCGATAGTGGTAATGACTGATCACGAAAGTTTGAAGTATCTAAGATCACCAACGCGAGAACCAAATCGTCAGATTGCACGATTCATCTCATATATCGAAACGTTTAATCCAACCATATTGTACAGAAAAGGAGCAGCGAACATAGTACAGGGTGCGTTGTCGAGATTGTTGTCAGAAGATGAGTCGGAAGGAGCAACCGAACCATTAAACAGTTTGGCAGTACAAGTAATACATCCTACCAGAGATTACGGTAGAGGAAGCAATGGAGTGGATGAGAGTGAAGCATGAGGAGTTGGGTTATGTGGCGAAGACATTGTTGTTGGAGGAAGCAAAAAAGGAATTTTATGTAGAAGGCTTAGAAGAAATTACGGGAGAAGTCTTGAAAAATTGCAGGACGTGCCAACTAACGGAAAGGGTAAGTTCAGAACCACGCGCAGCACAGCCCCTGTCCGTCCCTGCACTATTTCAACGGTGGGGTATTGATACTATTGGGCCATTTCCAACGACAGCTCGTCAGGCGCGTTATGCGGTAACAGCTATCGACTGCAACACTGGCTGGGCTTTTGTTATTGGAACGTGGAATACGGAGTTACTCCGACCAATAGATCTCACAACTCGACCTACCGAATTGTGGAATGGGACTAAAGAACTACGACGCTTAGATCATGTCGCGCGGCAGAGGCATTTGGCCTTGCCGATTGCGGAGCAGTCGTTTTGAGACGGGGATCTTGTGTCCCTTCGAGTATCAGATGGGGTAGGGGCTACACGACTAGAGTTCTGATTGGCTAGGGAGAACATAAGGGATAGGTTTAGTATATTCTTTTTCTATATTAAGGAGATTTCTCGAGTTTGCTTATTCTATTTTTATTTTAAAAATTTCTATAATTTTATATTTTCCTATTTTATATTCCCCTTGAGCAGCGCAAGTAGAATAAAATAAGAGCGCGCCGGCCTACGTAAAATCTTTTCTTTTCATTATTCGTTTTCCCTGGGTGTCTGGCGTGTAGTTGAGCTCGTGCTGTGAATTGCGAAGTGCTAACGAGAGCACCGTCAATAGATTACGTAACTACTGTAGCGCCGAAGGGGACACACTAACATAGTTAGCTCGTGCCCAAACCCCAAACTCTTGGCCAGTGCGCACGTCAAAATTCATTCAGTCACATTGTTCTTTCTTTTTTTGCATAAAGCAAGCAGGCCCGCCGATCAGACAAGGAAAACCTTTTGTTTGTTTGCAGCTGTAAGAAAAACAACAATGGCCCTTACCCAAACGTGATTTCCCGTTTTGTCTTTGAACACCTGACAAGGGCCAAGCGGCGTAGCGGCGTTTGCAATTGATACAAACGATATAAAGTGCCCCCGTGGACTTGAATATTTCTGGGAAATAACTAAAAAAACCATTACTAAAAAAGTAAACTTAAACACTCAAAGTCTCAACGTGATAGTTCATGGTTTATGGCCGACTTTATCTCTTCTTGTTGTTCTCAAAAATATCATCCATTGACACCTCCCGATGTGAAACTTAATGGCTGCGGTGTCGATACGGCGGTCGATAATGATAACCAGTCAGATCCTGACCGCAGGCAATCAACGCAGCAAAAAAGCAAACCAAATTTGGTCAACCATCACGACGCAGATGCCAGGGCCGACAATCGTCACTTGGTCGTGATTCGCCGGCGCACGCGCACCGGGTGCCTGACATGTCGTAAACGGTAATGGGCAATTTTTCAAACAAATTGGTCGTCATGGAAAATTGATCATGCTGCTAACATGGCACTTGCATAACACATAGGCGCATCAAATGCGACGAGGGCAAACCGCTGTGCGCAAACTGCATCAAATCACGCCGCGTATGCGAGGGCTACTGTGGTCGCAGAAAAAGCACAGGCAGCATTGATGGCATGGCATTGCCTCGACAGGGCTCTGTTAGTGATGTACTTGCGTGCAGTAGTTTACGGCCTAACGGCGAGAATGTCGCAGAAGTGAACATCAGCAACTTGTACGCGCATTTGGCTGGTATCCCGGCTGAACATTTAATCGCCATATCTAATTTCTACGCTACTGCTGCAGTGACAGCAGCCAAGGTAGCCGCTGCGACTGTTGCATCTTCTACAGGACAGTCCAACTCACAGGTACCATCAGCAACAACCATGCCTGTGCCACAATATATGCCTCTGGGGTTATATGGCATGCAATCGCAAGGATTTGTCAATTGCGACACCGACATCAATCCCATCTTTACTCCACCGTTTGCCGCCGTATCCGTACCCGTATACGACTACTTCACATTACAATTGACGCCTGACCAATCATTGCCACCACCACCACAAACAACATCTTCATCGTCAATCGGGGAAAACTCGTATGGGTGTGGACATCCAGCTTGCATATGTGCCGCCCTCAGAGGCCCAGAACCTATGCTTGACTGACCACTTGTCATGCATGCAACGCATTAACTACATTGCGATGCGCTACTTGCTAATCAATTAGAATCTTAGCTAATCAGACATGTGGGCCTCTCACAGTGGCAAACGAAACTCGCAATGGTTGAGTGGCCAGGGCCCTTTTTGTTTCCGTTTCCATTAAAAGCACTTAAAAAAAAATTGACATTTAGATGTATTGTACAAATATATAAACAACATAATGCTTTGCGTGTATGTATAGTTATGTGATTTATATATGGTTGCTGGCTTATGACTGAGCGTATGGCATTAGGCGCACAAGTCGGCGGCCTTGAGTAGGAGTAGCAAATTTGTCACGGTGGCCGGTCTGCTTGGTTGAATGCCGCCAGCCAGTGTTACCGTGGTTTACGCCAATCGCTGCCTGCATCAAAAGAAAAACAGAAATCGTTCGTTCATTCGTGATTAGTCCGAACATCCAAACCCCAAAAATAATTTTAAACTTACGCGCTTAAACTTTCCATTCCCACGAGGAATCCACCGCTTGGCTGATGCACTGTGGGTCTTGATCTTGTAATGCTTGGCCCTGATGCCAATGGCCATCGCCGGCGACGGCACCACCATCGTTGCCGCCTGTTGCTGCTTCAGTATTGACGGTCCGCGAAGACATGTCTGAACCAGTCTGCCAAACATTCGTGGCCGTAAGATGCTGATAAGAATTGACATTTTGTTGTCGTTTTCAAGCCCAGATTCAAACACGATAACTTACAACAAATCTTAATGCCGGTGATAATTTTCGCGCGTTTCCATTTTTTCTGCGTACTCGCCCCGGATGACTACTACATAACGTAATGAAGAAGTTTAAATTGAAATCATCAGGTTTTAATTTTGTCGTGGTTATACTATCCAGTTATACATATATACATTAATTATTTACAGGATTCCAATTACTTTTTGGTATTGTCTTCCAATTCTTCTTTTGTCCGGCCGCCAACTTCGAACGGCGCGTCGTCTCGTGCCTTGTCCAGCATATTTTTAATACCCCGGTTCGTTAACGCTTTCTGAAAAAAAAAAAACATAAGATTAGATAATTTATAAAATCAAAAAAATGTACAAACTTACTCCAAGGCATTCCTTGTATTCTTCCCATAACTCCTCACATTCGTTCGTGGTCTACCCTCCCGGGGGTCCGGAGTTAGATTTTGATCCTTTCCGTATTGCTGCATTTTAATTAAATTCCACTTACACTCTTGGCTTTTAAAAATTCTAGCTTATTGTTAGTAAACTTTTGCAATAATAAAAGTAATAATCTGATCACCACCACAATATTGTGGAATGCCCCCGGGTTTGCCTTGACTGCTTACTCTCGCTGTACCATTCATTGAAGCATTCGTCGTATTTCTTCTTGGCCTTGTTACACTCTGGTGCAAAACTTGATGACATCAGGTTGCCCATTTACTTTCTCACCGGCGGAGACGTATTATATATATACTGTTGGCTTCCGCAAATCGAAAGTGGAAAAAAAAAAAAACCTGATTCATGTATACAACTTATGGCCCGAAGCCATATAAGTTCCCGCACTATATGGGGTTAGGGCCAACTGCAATCCACGTCTTGGGCGCAATGAGAGTCCCTCTGCTTGAAACCGTTTATTCATAAGACTGGGCCTATCCATTACCGCTCATAATTGCTAGGGACTGACTCTCTTTATTAGCTTGACGGAAAATGATCTCAGCTTGGGGTTGTTTAGTATCACTATAGTATGTCACCATTTCGATAGTCAAAGCACAGTCTAGCTTGCTATGCGATTTGAACTTGAATTAGTTTTAAGCACAAAAAATTTTACACAAGTTGAGCATTATCTTTAGTGTTAACCTAGTGTATCTTTTTTAAATATTTGGTGTATTTTCTTGATGGTTTTATTTCTGGCATGTAATTGACGATCGTAGTTACTTGATCACAAATCCGTAATGATGACTAAGCTTGCACTCTGTATAAAGCGTTCGTTCCATTAACGTTCCAACGCGATGCAATTACCTCTGCAAACAGTTTAAAAAAGCTAATTGATTTAAAGAACGAGTCTAATTGATGTCTACAGCTTCAAAAGTCACGCTTGCCACTGTTTCCGTGTTGACGGTTGGCATTATTTATGGCGTGCACTATATTCAAGAACTTGAACAACAGGTAAACCCTTGGCCAACATGTTGGAGTCGTTGACGGAAAAATGAATAAATGTATGGCTAACCAGTTTTTTACTTGTCCATAAAATTTTTGGCCCTGGCGTGATTGATTTTATGACAGACAATGTACCAGGGAGTTGTGAAAGATGTTGAACGTCAACGCATAAAGAAAGATCGCATCGATGAATTGTTACTTCAACAACGGTTGCAAAAAGAGTACGAATCGGTTCAACCTGTCGACCGCAAAAATTCATGAATTTCTTTATGTTTTTGTCTATTTTTTTTTTTTTTGGTTTTATGCGCAGTACCACGGATTTTGTACATTATGTAAATATTTATGTATATATTAACAAGAATTATCTCTTCTTTTTTTTTACACGATAACATTAAACTCCTCCCTCCCCACCCAGACTTAAAAGTGGAATTTAAATCCATAATTGCTGCCCGCACTTCCGGGTCCATTCTGTTGCTGTCTATAATATTGTCGACCACCGCCGCTACCGGCGCTGCCGTACTGGTATTGTCTGAAAAACGGATGCTGCTGACCAAATCCTCCATGGCCGGCGCCGTTACCACCCGGTTGCGAATGATCGTTAGGGTCATCACCATTATCAAATCTTTCTTTTAATTCCGGGGTTGACAATACTTCATATGCTTCATTAATCTCTGCCATTTTCTTCTCCACCTGATCTGGCTTTAAATCACCCCGGTATTTGTCAGGATGAAATTCTTTTGTTTTGGACCTGTACGCCCGTTTGATTTCCTTATCAGATACGTGCCTGTCAACGCCCAACACTTTGTAATAATCTTTTGCACTGGCCCGGCGTTGCAAAATCTGGGCCTCATGTAACAGGCTTGTGACGCGCTGGTTTTGACCACCGGAATGCTGGTTCGCCTCGGTTAACAATTCAATGGCTGAATCGAATTCGTCCCTGTTCAAGCGCACGCGTGCTTCCAATAAGAGTCCGACAAGCGATTCCGGCCTGGCTTGCAGCAATCGCTTGCTGAACTTGCTGCCCTGATCCCATAGTTTCAAGTCATAAAACACGTCGCAAATTAATTCCAAATAATCAGCTTGCAATTCCTTTTCCGCACCGGGCTTAATGCCATAAATTTTCTCAATGTCAGCAGTCACCGTTTCGATCCGGGCTAGCACCGGTAGCAGCTCGTCGTCGACCTGCTGCTTCTGTCTCTTGCGCTTGCCATCTTTAAACTCGGTCGCGTTAACAATGTCCTTGTCCAGCTTTTTAAACTCCCGAAAAGTCTTTTTGCACTCTGCCGCATCTGGATCGTAATGTAAACATTTTTTGACCTGGGCCAAAGCACGATCGCGATCGTTCAAATATGCGAATTGCAACCGGGCAATTTTCACGTGCGTGCTGGCCTGCAACGGGCTGGTGACTACCACGTGAGTCAAGTCGGCCACGGCTTCTTGAATCAGACCCTTGGCCAATCGGCAATCGGACCGGATCACTCGCAAGTTCATGGCCGCCGGCGCCGCGGTGATGGCTTCGGTTGCAAACCCAATGCAACTGTCAATATCACCTTCACTGCTGGCTCTTGCTGCATCGGCTGCTGCTTGCTCAGCTGCTTCCACTTGTTTAACCTTCACAGACAACTGTTAATTATTTGGTTCTCGTGCCATTAAATATTGCAACCTAATGCGTATTAATGCGACTTACGTGCTCAACCTGTTGTTGCCCGGACGTATTCGCAAAGTCGTCCTTGGCTCCTTGCCATTGTCCCAACTTTAACCGCAACCTTGCCCGCTGCATCCTGGCAGCGTCTAATTCCGGCTTTAAGTCCAACACGCGATCAAAATCTGCCAGGGCAGGCTGCAACCGGCCCAATGACAGATACGTTGCGCCACGCTTGAATATGGACAAGTAATTATCTGGTTCGGACTTGACCGCATTATCATAATATTTAATTGCGTCCTGAAATTGGCCCTGACTAAGTAGCGAATCGGCCTTGGCTAGATAATCTGATGCCGAGAAAGATGAAGCAGACGGCTCGGTCGCATCCGTGAAATGCGCCAGTAAACTCAAGGCAACAATCACAGCAATTTTTGACCGTAAAATCATATTTTTTTAAACTGTAGTATTGATAAATAATTTAACACGATCAACCTTTCAATTCGACGTGTTCATTAAAAGGTCCGGCCGGGTAAAGGCAACTAGTTACCCGGGCTTGACTATAGTTAGTTAAATATAGTTTTGGGCTGGCAAGGCAAGAGATGAGGCACAGTTGAGGAAAAAAAAATCAATATTTAGAGAACTGTACTCACTGGCTTCAGGTGCCTTGTGATTCGTTGCTTGTCCAGTTAAAAAAGACGAATATATAAATATAGATATTGGGTATAGTCATTTTTTTTAATGGGCAAACGCTAGAATGGACCATCCATTGCAACGCTCCACGACGAACTTCTCGGCGTCTGGATACTTCACTGACGCGTCAGAGACCGATGAGAAGGATGTGTCAATGTTTTACATGAGGGATGAAGAAGACTGCAGCTTGTCAAACTTTGTTGAACAACAGCGAGAACAGCAGCAACAGCAGCAACCACGATATGCAAAGTCAAAAGCTAATGGTGACAGCGACGACAACGCAAACAGACAGTCCAAATGGAAATTTAGAAAATTACTGTTTGAGTCCGAGATTCATGAGTTTTTAAACTCAAAAGTTCATGATGATCCTTTTGCCCGGTCATCGTTGCCCTACGCGCTCAGGTTTCGAGGATCCATCTTTTGGAAGTTGCTGCCGCAATTATTTGTCGTGTTGTCCTGGGGCGTGATTATCACGACCGTGTCCAAACTTAAGCACTCGCTCGGCGTGTCTTCAATTCTCATCACCATGCTCGGTTTCGTGACCGGCTTGTCGCTTTCGTTTAGGATCAACACCGCGTACGAGCGGTACAATGAAGGTCGCAAGTATTGGGCCCAATTGCACGGGTCCGCTCGCAGTTTTGCTCGTTTTGTGTGGTTTCAATTACCTGTGCGGGCCGGGTTTGAAAAGCAGGACACGATGGCCAAGATCACGTGCCTGAGATTGGTGACTGGATTTTCAATAGCTTTAAAGCATCACCTGCGTGAAGAATTGGGCACGGACTATGATGATTTGAAACCATATGTGCGTTATCTGCCCACGTACGCGCGCAAGCGATCTGAATTGGCCGAATTTGAAGCCAAACGAAAAATTCAACGTCGGCAAACAGATGAACTTGAACTCGAACGGTTGGCTACTGCCAGTGAGATCTTGCAAGCGTCAGGGGCCGTATCACAACAACAGCAGCAACAACAGCAACAACAGCAATCATCATTTTCAAAGCCAGAACTTAAGCGATCAAGATCGACATCGCTTCATCGAACAAACACAAACTTGCTCAGCGGAGATTTGCGTGCCATAATTAATCAAAGCTTGCAATCATGGTTCCCGGCTAACCCGAAATTATATGAATACCTGGCTGATCGAGATGACCGGCTTTCAAGGGCTACCATTATTCACGGCAACCTGCCGTTAGAGATTATTCAGTTTTTGGGTTATTACGTTAGAGAATTGCAAAGAGAGCAAGGCATGCTGACCCCATCCGATCTTACGTTTTTTTACGCTCAGATTAACAATTTTACCGATGTACTCACGGGGTAAGTTTTTACCAAAAAAAGAGAAAAAAAAAATATATGGCTAATGTACATTATAGTACTGAACGCATTTTACGGACCCCGCTTCCGCTGGCATATAACATTTTGTGTAATCAACTAGCATGGATCTTTGTTCTTGCCCTGCCGTTCCAATTAGTACCCACGTTAGAATGGGTGGCCATTCCAGCCACGTTCATTGCTGGTTACGTCATCCTTGGGCTGGCAGCGATCGGATTGGAAATCGAAAACCCGTTCGGGTTCGATCCAAACGATCTTGACCTGGATCGGTACTGCCAGAATATTTCGGTCGAGATCGCCATGGTCTTGTCCAACGTGCCCTATAAAAACTCGATTGAATGGATGGACAGTCCGTTGAACAAGCCGCTGGCGCCCGTGTTTGATGGCAGTTTCAAGACTTGCATGGATAACCTGGCCGTGTCGGACATGCATCGAATTTTGCAACAGAGTATTGATGATCCATCGTTACGGTTCAAGTTAAAATCATCCCCCACTTCCACGAACGTGTCTAAAACTGGGTCAGAGTCAGTGAAAGAATCGTTGACGGTTGAGAGTCAATCTGAAAAGTTATCCGGCGTGGCAACTGCAACCAGCAGTAATAAAAACCCATCACCCAGCAATGCGCTTGAACCATCCGTATCGAAATCACTGTCCAAACGACGGGCTACGAAATTGACTCAAACAATTTTTGAACATGACGAAGACGGCGTCGTGCAGGATTCACCGATATCACCAATCTCAATCAAAATCAATACCATCCCACCCACACCGCCCATCTTGGTTTCTGGCAACAAGAAATTGGGAAGTCAAACCGATTCGACCAGTGATACGACGCGAACACTAGTCGATGGTGATGCTGAATTTGAACAAGAGTTTGAAGAAGCCGAGCAATCAGTTCCGTCATTACTTAGCAACACAAGTGAAAAAGATGCTGAAGAAATATTTTCGTCACTTGCGAATGCACGAATGATTTAGGTATTTAAGACTAATAGCATACTAAATACTTACGTCTAAAAGAGGTTTATGAGATGATCAATCGCATAAATATGCAAGGCATTCTTGATTTAATCCTTGCGAAAAATCAAGGATTACTGGATTAATGCCGAACGAAGTTGACACGATGCGTTTGCCATCAGTCTTGGCAGCGAAAATCCAGCTACCATGAAATTTTGAAAAATCGAGCATCAGCCGAAACGTTTCCATGCTCCAAATTTTTATAGATTTGTCATAGCTTGCGGATATTACTGAGTTGTAATGTTAATCATGGGAGAAAAAAATTTTTTTTTTTTTTTTTTTTTTTTTTAAAACTTACATTTATTACCTGATAATTGAAGCGAACGAACAAGAGATTGATGTTCTTGAAGCACGCGCAAGCATGTCCCCCGTTTGGCATCCTAAAAGTACAAAAAATTGATTGTTAATGAAAAATAAAAAAATAGAAACCAATTTTTTTATAATGTAAAATATCGTACCCAGATTCTTATTGAATCATCATTGCCACCACTAACCACGAATTTCAAGTCATCACTGATTTGAACACATGCCAGGCTTCGCTTGTGACCGATCAAGGTCTTGATCAACTTGCCAGATTTTGTGTTCCAAATTTTAACCAATCCGTCATTACCAGCTGACACGAGCACGTTATGTTTGAGGTCGATCGCGTTTACGGGACCGCGGCATGCTGGTAACCAAAACTTGGTTTCAAATTCTTGATCCCGATCGAGCACGCACACGAAACCATCTTTTGAACATGTGGCCACGATTCTGTCGTAGATTGCAACATCAAGTACCGCACCTGCTCGAAAAAATAAAAGGTCAGAATGATCCGGCACAAGGATTTAGAGGTACGTGTCTTTACCAGAGTGATGTGTCAACTGCCGAAACGGAATAAACCCAGGCAGGCGCCAAAGAATGCATGTAGAATCACTAGACCCTGATACCATCAATTTTTCGTCATATTGCAAGCATAAAATTGATCCGTCGTGTCCGATTTCATGTTGATTGGCTTTCCGTAAAACTTGAATCTGACTATGGTCAGTTGTCGACCATACACGAATGGTTTGATCTCTCGACCCCGTCACTATCTTTATACTATTTTGTTGCAACGTTAGTTAATAATTTTTTTATTGTCGTTCTTGTGTCATCTTACTCATCAAATTGAACACAATACACGCTATCTTCATGACCAACAAGATGACTTGGTTCGACGATGCCGTGCATCCATCGTCGTTCAAGCACAAACCTTGTTTTATAAAGTTCCTTCCAGTCAATTATTTTGTCACCAGTTGGCTTGCAATTATAATTTGGCTCGTCACGAAACTTGCGCCGCCATAACCTTTGTGAGTTTGCAATGTCATGCCACGGTGCTGATACGGCCGAGCACGCTAGTAAGGTTCGAATATCGTCCAAGTACGCAAAAATCAACAGGTTTAATTCTTCGGGCAAAACTTGAACAAAATCTGTTTCCGGTCATTGGTTAAATCGATAACTTGGAAAGTTAGAGGTCACAACGTACCGATGCCGGCATTCAAGCGAAGGTTCAAAATACCAACTTCAACTTTGGTGAGATCCATGAAAAAAAAAAAAAAAAAAAAAACTACCAATTGCTATATATTTTCAATACAAGGAATTACTTCAGTGGCATGTGTTTGCCATTTATAATTCATGTTGTATATAATTATAACTTGAAAATCAATCTTTTCGAAAGCTTTAATGGCATCGAGGCTAAAAAAAAAAGGGGAACTTGAGTTGCATTTTAAGGTTTTAATTTAATTAATTTGAACCAGCAAAAAAAAAAAAAAAAAAGAAAGAAAATTCAATGATAAAGAACTAAATAAAGTAGAGTGGTTGATTTGGTTTTAAAACTTTTTAAATTAAATAAAGAGGAAACAAGAAATAAAATAAATGTCGAGTTTGAAGCAGAGTTCAAAGCCTGCAACGTTTGAATCGTTGGGGTTGTCCAAATCATTAGTGGAATCTCTTTCATCAATGGCAATTCGACGGCCATCACAGATTCAAACCACATGTATCCCACAGATTTTAAAAGGCATGTTGTTTTCTTTTTGACTATATATATATTGATTTAATAATTAACCAGGTTCTATATAGGAAAGGATTGCATAGGAGGCGCGAGGACAGGATCTGGTAAAACCATAGCATTTGCAGCGCCTATTCTGCAGAAACTGTCCGAAGATCCGTTTGGAGTGTTTGCAGTAGTTTTAACACCTACCAGGTAAGTTTAATACATGAACAAGGTTGTATAGGTTTTAACACGATTACTTTTTAAAGAGAGCTTGCGTTACAAATTTCCGAACAGTTTGCAGCATTGGGCGCGACAATGAACTTACGACAAACCGTGGTGGTGGGCGGCATGGACATGATCTCTCAAGCACTAGAACTACAACGCCGGCCGCACATTGTGATTGCAACCCCTGGAAGATTAGCTGATCATGTTCGCAGTAGTGGTGAAGAAGCCATTGCAGGATTACGGTTGGCCAAGTTTTTGGTGTTGGACGAGGCCGATCGATTACTCACGCCCGGGTTTGCTGATGACATGACTGATTGCATGGGCATATTACCGGGTGCGAAAAAAAGACAGACATTGCTGTTTACGGCTACCATTACGGATTCTGTGATGCGGATCAAGGACGGCAAGTCGTCAAGCGAACTGTTTGTTCACGAACTTTCAAACAAGGCGTAAGTATTTAAAAAAAAAAAAATTCTAATTCTAATTCTAATTCTAACATTTTTTGGTTATGCAGGATATCGATTCCGGATAGCTTGTCACAGCGGTATTTGTTTATACCTAGTCATGTGCGAGAGGCGTACTTGGCAGCACTGCTTGAACTGCCGACAAATGAAAAAAAATCTGCCATCGTGTTTGTGAACCGGACGTCAACTGCAGAAGTAATCCGACGAATGCTTCGACAAATGGGGCTTCGAGTCACGGCGTTGCATTCGCAACTGGCGCAGCGAGAACGGATAGACTCGTTGGGCCGGTTCAGGGCTGAAGCAGCCCGGGTCTTGGTGGCGACCGACGTGGCCAGCAGAGGCTTGGACATTCCGGTTGTACAAATGGTGATCAATTTCGACATTCCAGCCGACCCGGATGACTACATTCACCGGGTTGGTCGAACAGCTCGTGCCGGGCGAACAGGCGAGTCCATCTCGCTGGTGACGGAGCACGACGTTGTGCGGATCCAGGCCATTGAAAAGCGGGTGGGCCAGCAAATGACAACGTACGACGACGTGACGGAGAACATGGTGATCCGGGATTACCTGCAATCAACTTCCAACATCAGACGCGAAGTTCTGATGGACATTGAGCGGGAGGAATCGTCGTCATCGTCGGGGCCGAAGCGGAAGAAGAGGAAAGCATATTCATAGACGAGTAGATAATGTAATATAAACTTTTCCCCATGTTACCCGGCGTGTCCATTGTTTATTATTACCCCGGAGGTTAGGGCTGCCCGTCAGTGTCAGGGATCAGCAGCAGCAACAATTCGGCCGACGACGTCACAATCAATGCAGATACAGAGTGCTGTGATTTAAATTCGTTACATTGTGCTCCTTGTAGAATCACGTAAACCAACAAGACAATTTTCGTTACAAGCAATCGACAACAATGTCTGGTATTCCGTTTGAACTGCCAAAGACGATGAAGGCGCTCCGGTATGGTTGTTTGCTGTTTGGAGTCCTGGTCGTCATAAACTGACTAATGGTCTTGTCATGTGCAGGTACGAGCAGCCTTTGGTCCATGCCGTCGTGGACGTGCCTTTGCCTAAACTACGTGAAAACGATATCTTGATCAAGGTATCTGCCTGTGGCGTTTGTGGAACCGATCTGCACATTCACGAGGGCGAGTTCATTGCCAGGTTCCCATTGATTCCCGGTCATGAAGTCGTTGGCAACGTGGCCGCGCTTGGAAACGCGGTCAAGGGGTTTGCCGTGGGTGACAAGGTTGTTGCTGACAATTCTGAATTGTGCGGAGAGTGCTTCTATTGCCGACGTGGCAAGCCATTGTTGTGCGAACACTTTAACGCTCACGGCGTGACGTTGGATGGAGCGTTTGCGGAATACGCTGCATACCCTGCTGGCAAGGTATTCAAAATCACGCACTTGTCGTCTGTCGATGCAACGCTGCTCGAACCGGCGTCATGCGCGGCTCATGGCCTGAAAAAAATCAGGCCTGACCTCGGCGCTTCCGTGCTCATGTTTGGTGCCGGGCCAACCGGGCTCGTGCTGGCTCAGTTGCTGCGACAGAACGGCGGCTGCCACGTTGTGCTGGCTGCCAACGCCGGTTCCAAAATGAAGCTGGCCAAGCAATTGGACGCTGCCGACGTTTATGTCGAGCTGGACCGCAAGCAGCCGCAAGCACAGTTTGAACTGCTAAAACGAGAAAATCCGTACGGGTTTGACATTGTGGTCGAGGCCACAGGATCACCCAAGATCCTGGAAGATGCCATCAACTACGTGCGCAGGGGAGGCAAGCTTGTGGTCTATGGCGTCTACAGCAACGCCGCCAGGGTCACGTGGCCGCCAACTAAAATCTGTACGTATAATAATATTGCAATATCTATAATGCTAACCCAATGATCAAAAAGTTGGCGACGAGATTACGATTTTGGGCTCGTTTTCGGAAACGTACATGTTCCCCACTGCGATTAATTACCTTGACGGGCCGCATCCGAAGGTCCATGTGAAGGGAATCGTCAACAAGACTTACAGACTTGATCAATGGGACGAATGTCTTGAAGCTATTCGAAACAAAACCGCCATCAAGGCTGCTATAGTGTTTGATTAAGTTTTGCTCCAGTGTGGTAGTAATAAGGTTCAACTGGACAAGAATATACATTACAAGTTTATATTTGTTTGCTATAAATTTACTTGGCCTTGGGCGTGGCCTTGCCGGCAGCTCCCAAAAGCCTAAGGTTATTCTCAGCTTCTTCCTGGAAAGCCTTGACTGCGCCTTCTTGTAGTCCGATAAGTTCAGTCTTGCCCAAGTTCTCCTTCCAGAAATCAGTAATGCGGTCGTTCAAGTTTCGGTTGAGGTTGACCTTGCGAACTCCGATCGCGACCGTTTCCTTGTAGAGATCGTCAATGACTGGGTACGCGCCGTGTAAAACCAACTTGGTCTGCCTCGGGATGGCGGCACGAATGTTTCGCAACCTGTCCAACTGCCAGTACTTTTCGGGACCACCGGGCGGGTACGGACCGTGCACGTTTCCAAACGACGGCGCAAGGTAGTGCACGCCGGTTCGTTGCAAAAACTCGGCCGCGAAATCGGGCTCGGTGTAGAGTGCCTCCATGTCAACCGTGGGCACGCCATCCTCGCCACCAACGATGCGGCCCATCTCGGCCTCGATCGTGATGCCGCGGGCCTTGGCCAGCTCGACAATCTTGCCCACAAACTTGGCGTTCTCGTCCGGATCGTGGGAGGACGCGTCGACCATGATGGAATCAAACGGCAAGTCCAACGCGCGATAAACATCTTGTTCCAACGTGCAATGATCAAGATGCAACGCCATTGGTACTTTTGCGTTATGCAACGCATCCGATGCGAACTTGATCCATTCCGGTCCATGGAAATGAATTGACCACGGGAAGATCTCCACCAGCGCAGGCCCGTTCAGGGCCTCGGCAGCACGAATCGCACCAAGCACGCCCTCCGTGTTGTAACTGCGATTCCATATTAGAATAAGACCATGTGTTTGTCTCTGTCGTCGCTTACCAGTTAAATGCAGGCACCGCGTAGCCGCCCTCTTCAGCAGCGTTCAAGATCTGCCATGTCCGGTTGTTGTATGGATATTCCTCGAGAGTCATTATGAAAACTAATTGCAATACTTAATCAATGACAAGATGCATTCGCACCATTGCTAGGCCGAACTGCGGCCTTAAATAAGTGCCGCCGGTGTCGGGCAAAGGCCGCGACAAGATCGAAACCCGCGGGGATAACGCCGGCCCCAGCCCTAAACCCCAACCCACGTTGATTGAATGAATATCGGAAAACAATCAAAAATAATGCGGGGCAGATGGGTTGGCCTTCACTTTCTTCGGCATTTCGGTCGGATTATATTCCACGTTTATTTACTGGATAATACGGCAGAGGAGTTTTACTTATATAGAGATAGTATTGGCTGGTATAGCACTGTAGTACACGTTCCATGAGTCTTAACAAAGAAAACCAAACCGGCTACGCAGCCCACGTCGAGCACGACGACGGCCATGAGTTCACGGTGCCAACCCATTGATTCGGCCGCGAGTCGAGTCTTGCCAAGTTCGTTCCGGACGACTACTCGCCGCCGAGATGCCTCAACCTTACCGGCAGGTCCATGACATATGCCATCCTGGCCCTGGCTGGCACGGCCATCGTGTTTTTCGGCTACGATGCCAGCTGCGTGAGCCAGGTCAACACGAACCAGGACTACTTGCAACTCATGCACGTCGGATCCGGTTCCTCGGATTTGCTGTCGGCGCCGTTATTGTCGGCCGGTTGAAAACAATCGCGCTCGGTTGCTACTGGGCATTGCTCGGAGCTGCCTTGCAAGCTTCGGCCCAAAACTTCACGTGGATTATTTTCGCCCGCATCATTGGCGGCGTCGGCTGTGGCCACCTCAACACGGTCGTGCCCATCTGGACGTCAGAATTGGCTGATCCTCACCTGCGCGGCGCGTTTGTGGCCACGCAGTTTGCACTGGCCATCATTGGCCAGATTATTGTATACTGGATCGAATACGTATGCGTCAAGCGTCAGAGTCTGTCGTTTGCTTGGAGATTCCCTGTCGCGTTTCAAGCAGGTTTTTTAATCTTTATCCTAATCGCAATTCCATTCTTCCCTGAATCTCCGAGGCATCTGGCCAGAACTGGCAAGATTGATCATGCAAGGCAAGTCTTGCACCGGGCCAGGATCGATGCCGACCCTGGCAAGATCGAGCACGAACTTGATGAGATTATTGACGCCATCACTCTCGAAGCTGCCACGTCGGCCACAAACACTTTTTATTCCATGATTTTCACCAGAGACCGGTTCCACACTTGCCGCCGCGTACTTTTAGGCGCAGGAGTGCAAATCATGCAAAAGTTTACCGGCATTGACTTCATGGTCACATATGCGCCGTCCATGTTTGCCATGGCCGGATGCAATTTCTTTGCATATTTTTTTTTCCTTGGTTCTTGCCGTGTACGTGTCCGATCACGTTGGCACGCGAAAGCTCATGCTTGTGGGTTGCTTGCTCATGGGTGTCATGCTCATTATTGGAGGCGTGCTGTCTCATCAGGTCCAAGTGTATGCTGATTCAAGTGCGCACAAGACACTGCAGTACGCGGCCGGCGTGGCTACCGCGGCTACCGTGTTGTACTGTTACACGTTTGTGTACGGCTCCACTTGGCTCACAACGTGGTATG
Organism: Lipomyces japonicus; assembly: GCF_038497905.1. Classification (NCBI taxonomy): domain Eukaryota; kingdom Fungi; phylum Ascomycota; class Lipomycetes; order Lipomycetales; family Lipomycetaceae; genus Lipomyces; species Lipomyces japonicus. The sequence goes on from NW_027117864.1 coordinate 68,035, forward strand.
CATCTTTTAATTTCCACTTTGTAAAACGTAGCATCTAACAAAGAAATAATTAAAAAAAAAAAAAGCTGGGTATACCCTACAGAAATTTTCCCGCTATCTTGTCGAGCAAAAGAAAAGGCACGGCTCTGGCCACGATCGCGTTTTCGATTACCGGTGGCACGATCAATGAAATCATTCCATTTATCTGTTCTATATCGGTAAGTTGAATCATGAATAGTTGCGCATTATGGCTCATGTTGCGATAGAAACTGCAAATCGCCATTTGGAAGACCTCAATCTATTGTTTTCCAGCTCAAGCCCGTATGCTTGGAAAGCTGAAAAGGCTTACTTGGTAGCTAAACAAGACGGAGACGTTAAATAGCTTTAAATGGGATTGTAGAATTATTTGTATATCGTACAATGGTAGAGTAAACCAGTCCTGGGGCAAGGGTACGCGCGGGCAGCCGTTCGTAACGAACTTCTGGGTCATCCTTATACAAATCCACAACTGCACCACACGTTTTGCAAACCATCAGCAAAACATTTCACGCATACAAATCATGAATCATCATCAAGAGCACTGGGGCCGTCCTCGTTCGGATATATACGGACCATATAATGCGGCGATTCACAATGCAGGTCCACATGCGCGCACGCAACAGCCGTCCATCACCGGTACTAGTGTTATTGCGCTCAAGTATGACAACGGTGTCATGTTGGCAGCGGATAACTTGGGTGAGTAAAATTGGTTTTGGATTATTTAAACTAGTAGGCTGATTGTGTTTTTGCTCTAGCGTCATATGGCTCTCTTGCAAGGTTTACGGATCAGGAACGACTGATCAAGGTTGGCAGGGAGACTATTGTTGGCATCAGCGGTGACGTTTCAGACTTGCAATACATTGAGGAGTTACTCGAACGCTTAATGTAAGTTTATTTTAATGACGAGGTTTATTGTTTACTTATATCGGAAAGTATCGAGGACGAGTACGAACATGACGGTCACCACTTGCGGGCGCCTCACGTGTACGAGTATCTGTCCCGTGTTTTCTACAATCGTCGCAGCAAGCTCGATCCACTTTGGAACGCAGTTTTGGTAGCGGGCAAGAACGATGACGGATCAGCTTTCCTTGCCTATGTCGATCTCTTGGGCGTGACCTTCAGTTCACCATCGCTCGCCACCGGGTATGGCGCATATCTTGCAATACCGTTGCTCCGCAAGCTTGTTTCGGATCAAGGTGATGAGAAAAAAGTGACCGAGTCTGAGGCCAGGGCCGCGATTGACGAGAGCATGAAGGTCTTGTTTTATCGGGACGCGCGAAGTCTGGACAAGTACTCGGTCGCAAAGGTAAGCTTGGACGGCGAAGTGACGATCGAGAAGAATGTGAAATGCCAGCACATGAGCTGGAGATTTGCGAAGGACATTCGAGGCTACGGCACTCAAAAGAATTGATAAATAAATTGTGACTTTTGTAATGTGTTATTAATTGTTGCTCAGTTGTGCGGCTTACGCATTCTTGTAGAATTCTCATTTAAGAAGCCCAAACTCCATCACTGCCTCGACTACATTTTCATAGTCAAATAAAGATTGTAATGACTTCGATTAAAGGACCGGGACATATTGCGTCGACCATTTCAGGTATGTTTGATTGATTAAAACAGCACCGGCTTATCATCAGTCAACCAGATGACTAATTTGTGCAGGCTCTGACCTTCGAATTGGAATTATTAAAACCCGATGGAATTCCAAAGTTATCGATGCTTTGGTTGATGGTGCTTTAAACAAGCTTGATGGTCTTGGGGTTAAGAAGGAAAACATCGTTCTTGAGACCGTCCCGGGATCATATGAGCTTCCGTTTGCCGTAAGCAGGTAAGATTTAAACAAATCATATGCAAAACAAATTTTTTTTTATAACAATGTTCCTGTTTAGGCTCTACGCTGCTTCACAGATTCAATCATCCGCACACGCATCGTCCAGCGGTGCGGTCGATTTGCTTCTTGAATCGTCGTCATCCGACGCTGGCAACAATCAAGCCGTTACGGCTGCGTCCACGAAACCATTCGATGCCATAATTGCGATCGGTTGCTTAATCAAGGGCGAAACCATGCATTTCGAATACATTTCCGATGCCGTCTCTCACGCGTTGATGAAGATCCAGGTCGACATTGGCATCCCCGTCATCTTTGGCGTGTTGGCATGCTTAACTGACGAGCAGGCATTAGCTCGTGCTGGATTAACCCCGACCGGTCATAATCATGGTGAAGATTGGGGTGAAGCCGCGGTTGAGATGGGAGTTAAGACCAAGTTGTGGAATCAAGGTCAGTTTAATTAATAACTATAACATATTATGTACAACAAATTTTTTTTTCAATATTCTTCACTATTTAATCATGCAATATCTATGTGTATGTACCCCCACCCCCCCAAAAAAAAAAAACCAAAACCCGAGTAAAAACAACCGATTTTAAACGTTCACGTTCTGAACACCGTTTGATGAGTATAATTCAAGAGTGCGGCCACCTCGTCGAACAAGATACTCAATCGTGGCAAAATCTGATTTTGAAATCGATCGATGTTCATCAAATTGACGACTTTTTTTTTTTTTTGTAAAAAATTAATCAGGTTTCGCAATTTTTTTTTTTTTTTTTTTTTGTAGGAAAACAATGATGATGGTGAAATCATAATTAATTCCATACTTTTTTTTGTTTAGATTCAAATCAAACTTACCGTTGAAAAATGTAAAAATTATGCCTGTTTTGCTACCCCAAAAAAAAAAACAACCCTCAATTAATAAATGAATAACAATATTTTACCATAAAAAATATATAAACTGGTTTCTACCTCTGGCTTTTTGCGAATGGCTCGTAAGCCGGCCCGGTACAAGTTCAGCACTTTGAAAAACAATCAAATTAGAAGAAGGTTCAAAATTATTTTATTTCACACATCTCACACATACCTTCTTTTTGAAGTCCGGTTAATTTCCCACCTCTCGCCATATGATAATTTAAAAAAAAAATCCTAATCAAATTCAACCGGTTTTAGATTTTCAATCAGTCTGCAACAAGTTGGTTCATATTGATGGAGACGTCAATCGCCGCCTGCAGCACGTGACAAGAAGTTTAACTATATGGGTACGATCCCCTTGCTTATGCAATGCCTTGCCTACTAACTTAACTGGTTCTCTATTGACAACACGCAGAATATTAAAAACACTTTTCAAGGTCTACCTATCTATACACTTATTTCCATTGTCCATCCGCTAATCCAAAATATGGATGTTCAGCATCCACTGAGTACAACGTAGCAACATCTTTCCCATCCACACCAGCACTGCTTACATCATTGCCCCACCACTTCAACTTCTTTGGGTGATACTGCAATGCAAGGAAGATCAGGATCCCGCTGAATGCCACGCCAGCAGTAAGCGCGCTAGACAACACGTAGTTGAACTTTGTCCACCACGCAAGGTAGCGCCGGCGAATGTAATACATGAATATCCAGGACATGTAAAACCCACCTGTGAAATATGATAGGTTGTATGTTGAACCCCATCGCACGAACCCACCAAGGAACACGACCGGCTGCACAAACTGAAAAAAATCATAGCGCTTGATCAATTCTTTGCGGATATAGTGCACAGGCACGCCTGCTAAAACGCCAATCAAGAACGCCCACTTAAGAATCGGATACAAAACGTCAAATGTGCGGTACGGGCCCACAACACCAAGCAAAAGCGTGTCCGAGTACAGCTGATGCGGGAACGAGCACACGAATCTTGCCGCCTGCGTATAGCTGCACAGGTCGGGTACGGCGGTGAAAAGAAACTGCAGCGCACCCGTCGTTGTGGTCACCTGAATCAACGTGGCCGAAATCTGAGCCCGAAACACGGCCCGCGGTGGCAGCTTTGCATAATGACCCAACTTTTGATCCGAAATAAACGAGTCAGCTTGATCGTCAATGTTAAATCCATATGCCCTGCACATCATGTTTGCGATCGCATTTCCAGGCACCATGTACGAACCCAAAATCACTCCCATCTGTTGCAGCCCCACCATGTACCCTGTAACCGAATACATGACTGCGATTGGGATTAGCAATAACAAGCTGACCAAAACCATAATAATAATCGCCCAAATTGGCGTACCAGTCGGGTAGCATCGCAGTCCAATGATGCCAACAACCAGACTAATTACAAAAATCACAAAAAACCACCAATCCGGAACTTCAGGGTATTTAGACATCATCACTGATATCGGGTCTTTGTGATTCTCGTAGTTGGACTTACTCGGCGCTCGCAAGCTTTTCACAAGTCCACGCGTAGCTTCCACAAGTAATGGCCACTCACCCCACATCACATAAACGATCGAAAACGTCATGAGCGCGTACGACGCGCCCATGTAAACCAAATTACCAGCCGAAACGTATGGCGGCGAGTATGCACGGTACTTTGCCGGATCAAGCGTGTGATCGGGCGTCAACACGCGCGATATATTATACGTTTTTCCATATCGGTCGTATACACCACTAGTATTAATCGGAACATACCCGGTGAATTTATAATTGGAAAAAAAACATCCGATAATGACGAGCCCAGAAACCAGAACGCCAATGTATCTGTTTGCGGCAGTATAGAACGGAACCGACAATGGAAGAGTGTAGTTAATTACTGCCCAGTCAAACGTCGGAAGTGGATTATAACCCATACCAAGTTTTGATCCGGTGACAAACGCCAAGTTCTTGTTTTTGGGCGCGATCCACGTTATCCAATTGAACGTCGAAAGCGCGGTAAACAAGTAATCTGGAATGAAATAGTATAAAAACGTACTGGCGAAAGCCCAAAAAAAAAATTGATAACGAGTGACTGTCCAACCATGAACCGGCTTCTTTGACTCTGGCAATAAAAGCGTCTTGTTGAGTTGTAAGGTTGGCAGCGCGGTCGGCCATACTGCTTTTGTTGGATAAACAACCCACCGTCGCAAAATGCCAGACACTCCAATGCCAAATGTTTGCACCGAAAAATTCATCAACCACACAAAACCGTATCCAATATAGTCAAGTCCAAAAAACATTGACAATTTCATTGTGGTTGCATAATTCAAAAAATCTGTTCCACCCAAGCCGACATTAGCCATGATGGCCACTAACATTTGCTCCTTAAAAGTCCACGGCATGTCATGGTTTATCGTGAATTCACGCCCAAATATTCTAATCGTTTTGCGAGGTAAGATCCGGGCTACAAACTTGCCGGTCGGGTACGTCAGAACCTGGATAACCGTCGAATTCAATGTAATCTTGGGCTGACGCAACCAGAAAAACTCATTGATAAAGGAAGCACATCCAACCCAAAAAAAGCCAACCAAATAGGCGCGAAAAGTCTCGACTGGAATGGTCGGGTCATCAAAAGGCTTACATACTGCTCTCACTTCTGGGTACGGAGAGTGATACTTGATCAATGTTGCAGCCAGCCTTAAATCTAATTGATAATCTTCAAGCAGAAAAAATTCATTTTTAAAAGGCTCATCTTCTGGCTGGCTAAAATACTGAAGCAGTTGCTTGATTCTGTTCATGGTTTGGGTTGGGAAATTCACATCGTCATCATGATAATCGACTGCTTCGGTAAGCACAACAATTGCAGTGTCAACATCAATCGTCGCAAACTTTTCAATCAAAAAATCAAGATCTTCATTCAAAAGATCTTTTAAATCATCGGACTCCCGAATTCGGCGATAGATTTTATCTTTTTCTTCAGCCGAAGATGCCGTAATGCTAATTTCATTATTGTTCTTTTCAGACTCCGTGTACTCTACTTCGTCCGCCATCTGTAATCGTTAGCCAAATACCTTGGATTTACAGTTGAAAAAAAAGCAACGTACCTATTCAAAAAAAAATGATTAAGAGTCTGAGGATACCAATTCAAATCAATCAGAAACATGGTTACAGATTTATATTCCAACCTGTCAACCATAAATCCGGTTGATAATGAAAAATTCATCTAGTGCTTAATTATAAACGCTAAATATTCGTCATTTGGACGGGCAATTCGACTTCATGACGGACGGTCGAGTATTCGGACCTGTGTACCGAAACTCTCACGGGTACGGAAGCAAAAAAGCAAAACAAACCAAGCTTTTTCATGCGGGATATATTTTCTTAATTCGAGTATATTATAGCTTATTATTCATGAAGGCTTTATTTCAACTTTCAAATATATAACTTATAGTTATTATTATTATTATTATTTATCATGCTATATATTTAGTTTATAATAATTCCATAATTTTTATTTTTCAAATTATGAAACGTTTACAAACATATAGATGCATGCTTTAATTCAGGTACAAGCTCTTGGATTACAATAAGCTTTTTATACTATAAGTTTAAAGTTTATTGTTGTGTTGGCCGGCGAATGCGTACGAATACAAAAGCAGCGGCCGCGCCCCTAACCGGCAATGCACAATGCACAAACCGGTTCAAGACAAAGTGGTATGTACGCATGCGATAAACAGAAAGTACCATTACCAAAACTAAACTTTTGGAATTGTATACAAGCCAGGCTAGCTAGGCTATATATAGGCTAGCCAACAACTGATTGCGCAAGTTCTAAATTATCTAAAGTTACGTATGCTGCGGATACAATGTGAATCTGAATCATCTTTTGAGACTGAGACCGACTCCATTTGCCGGAAGTTGAAGTCAGGTTCACAAGTATGTACCGGTACCGTACTTTACGGTATATTTTTTTTTTTGTCTGCTGAAGATGCAGTAATGCTAATTTTATTATTGTTCTTTCCAGACTTTCAGTATCCTATATTTGTCCGCCATCTGTAATTGGTAGCCAAAAAAAATCTTTGGTTCATGGTTGAACAAAAAAATAATGTATTTTAAATAGGTAAAAATAATCTGACTCTTAATTGAAATACTGTATCAGATCAATCAGAGACAATCTGCCAACTATAAATCCAATTGATAATAACAATCACATCTTTGGTAGTGCTTAACTATAAACACTAAATATTCGTTATTTGGGCGGGTATAGTTCGACTTCAACAAATGACTCGCACGGGTACGAAGCAAGAAGCCAAACCAAACCAAGCTTTTTGAGTTGCGGTACATTATTTCCTTGTTTGTTATAACTTACCCTTATATTCATGGCGGATTTAATTTCAATTTTTTATTCGGTTATCCAACAAATTATTTTAAACTGCTCATTATCATGGTATATATTTAATTTGAAATTATTTTTATTTTCTAGAATGTATGAATATTATAAACATACATGCATGCTTTAATTCACTTGCAAGCTTTTCCGACAACAATAAGCTTTATATAAAAGCTTATTAAAGCATATTGATGGCCAATGCGCCGGCATTTGAAAAACATTTCTTTAGTCGGAAATGCAAATGCATTAGCATTATTATATACAAGTTTGCAACTATTCCAGTTATGGCCGCCTATTGTCAAATTTTAATTAAAATAACTTCCGCGTTCATATAAATCATCATGTTTTTTTTCCGGCATAACAACTACGGTAATTGAAACATATGAGCTTCTAAAAAAAAAATTTAAAAAATAAATTTGTCAATATAACTGTAGGTATATTGCACGTGGGTACTAACAGTGCTTTCCAAGGGAAAAATAGAAGATTATTATTGTTATTATTATTCCTTATTTTAAGTACACATGAAACTATTCAGTTATTTTTTACTGTGAAAGATAGAAGATGGAAGCAAGGTGTTAGGTGACAATTCATGTGAGATTTAGCAATCAAAAATGCATAAAGATTAAAATTTTTTTGGAGATACTGTAATGTATGCAGTCTTGCTAACGCAGTGTTACGAATGGAACAGAACGAGAAATAAATACATATAAACGAGTGAACTAATAACTTAATCAGAACTATGATACAAAATATTCTGCTTGGAGATGCTTTCGTTGCCCTCCTTTTCCATTCTCCTAAATTTAATTTAACTCTTAATACATTCATAACACGCAGTGATGTGTCATTATATATGTTTATGCGTAGTCATTTATAAATATCCAACATAATGCATTAACTTGGAGTTCATATTACAATAACGTTGTAATAGGGAAGGCAAACTAAACAACTAACTAGCATGTGAAGGAATTACGTTTGTTCAGTTTATTCGCTGTAGCGGCTACCCTATCCGAAAAAACCATTGATGCTTGACCGGGTTAAATACATTGTAACTATTATTGCTCAATCTATTAGTTAGTTAAGTGCTTTGTTTTGCAGTGGTTCTTTCTTTTTTTCCTCGCTTCGTCTTATTTTCGCTGGATTGTACGCACTCTATTAATTAACCTTTTATCCATTCATTTATTTTATCATTTATTTTGTTTCTAATAAATATAGTCGCTAATATCCTTTTGAAGTTTTAAAAAAAAAAAGTACTGTATTTTGATCTTAATCCAAAAAAAATACACCCAACGGGGGTCTCGAACCCCCAACCTTGAGATTAAGAGTCTCACGCTCTACCAATTGAGCTAGCCGGGTCTTACAAACTTTTTTAAATCAAATCTATCTTAGCTTAAGCACTATCACGTGACTACAGGGGCACCTAAGTGTCCTAGTTAAGATAAAAAAAAGAGAAAAAAAAAAAAACTGGGCGCATCCGCTGGCGCGCCGTGACTCGTCTCTATAAGTGGAATGCTTATGCTGCCGAAGCAGCACACCTACTCTCGCTGGCACATATGCCAACAACGGCTCGTTATTCTGCAGAGCGGCTGTTATCTCACAATCGGGCCGAATTGCCAGACCCCACACAGTGTGCCCTTTGCCAGCGGGGTCCAGACACTCAAGACCACCGCTTTTTCAAC
>NW_027117865.1:0-76764 GCF_038497905.1 Lipomyces japonicus
GGAAGAGCGTTACGGCGGCTCTGATCTTTCGGGTATCGTACCTCTAGGCGATTGTCAGGTATCCAGAGGTGAACGCATGCGCGTGTTTCAAGGTCACGAAGCCATTGGAGAAGTTCCTGGGTCATTAGTCGCCATGTACATTAATACGTACGAGATTGCGGATGCAAAGCAATGCAAAATGTTCGACACGCAAGGATGCGTTAAGCAGTAAAGATTAAAGGTAGGTCATTATTTAGCCCTTTTTGAATGCTTGAAGAATTTGGCGCCATTAAAGATTCAGTACTGGTATTCAAAACTACAACATTCAGTGTCAGACTATTAGAGGTCTGTTTACGATTCAGGCTGAAGACAATGCTTAACAGTAGTGTGACGATGCAGTCGCGGCATAGTATGATTTTATATATTGGATCTCATTTGAATGAGAAGTCTATGGTTGATCTCATTTTCTGTAGATTAAAGTGTCTGTCTGCGTCAGTTTTTTTTTTTTTTTTGACCTAGAAGCCTATGCTGCTCAGTGGGTCCAACGTCACATAAAAGACGTTGTTTCGGGACATGAAATTTATGGTCCGTTCCACAATATCGTCCGCATAATCCAGTTTAATAACTACCATGAGTCTTTCTTATTTTGTTCTGGACTGAGCAAGTACGAATATCTCGAGCTCAGTTTTCTCTAAAACTGACATGGCGATTACCGTTTACAGATTACCGTTTACAGGAGCCAGGAGTTAATAATCCCATACGCTGCCATTAGCCTGACCTTGGCACTTTCGTATACCACCATTTCGAGAGTTAAACAACTATCTAGCTTGCTTTTCTATACCCTGGTTTGCAGTGTAATTCTGCGGTTAAGGGCCGTGCAAAGGAATGCTGTACATTAACTGAACATTGCTTTTAGTGTGAACTTGCTTATATTTTGAATGTTTCAGTGTATTTTGTTACTGGGATCATTAGACATTTGATTGAGTGTTTGTCGTAATTATTGTCACCTGTCATAAAATAATGCTAAAGCTGACTAAGCTATGGCATTTAAAGCCACAGCGTAGTCTTACAACTCTGCAAAGGCGCTTCATGTTTTGAATGAGCTCTCGTATTCATATTTGAATTATGCAATGCCTGATTTAAAGAGAAAATTCTTGTTGTATATATGGCAGGCCTGGTTCAATTAATTGGTTCACCTGGTTTATCTCCACAACCAGAATTCAGTACTCTTTTTTTGGCCATTTCATATCTGCGCAATGCAAATATGACAAGATTACAACCCCGTCATCAAACACAAAAGCCAAAATAAACTTTGCCTAGTCAGCAAGGATTTAACTAGTTACCGTACCATCCATTATACGATTGTTCATGCCACTTCTTCGGTATATGTATGCGCCAGTTCGGCGATTACTTTGAATGTTTAACTAAGCTGAGCTTACTATCGAATAAAGTTCAAGGGTGACCCGTTCTTTGGAACCGCGGTCTCGAAGGCCTCAAGCAAAAACACACATAACGCCATCGTGGCGCCGGCTTAATAATATGGTACCGTCTGCTTTCCATTTATCTGTGCGAGAAATACGTATAAAGTCCTCGTTCTTCCCCGATTGCTCTTCCAATATCGTTGTACATTACTGAATTGTGAAATCCTCAATCATAATGTCTGGAAGCAAGCTTTTTGAACCCATCAAGGTTGGCTCCGTTGAGCTGCAGAACAGAGTCGTTCTCGCTCCGCTCACTCGTTTCCGCAACGACGACGATGGTAGCCCAAATGCGGACCTTGCCGTGCCTTACTACGCCGAGCGAGCGTTGGTCCCCGGCACGTTACTGATTGCCGAAGCGACCGATCCGTCGTTGTTCGCCGGAGCGTACCCTAACGTGCCCGGCTTGCATACAGATGCTCAGGTGGAAGCTTGGAAGAAGGTTACCAAGGCAGTTCATGACAAGAAGAGCTTTATTTTTGACCAGATCTGGTCCCTCGGCCGTGTTAACCCAGGCGTAGTCCAGCCAAAGATCTACGGCCCATCACCAATTGCTGACGGTGAAGCCAAGGTTCCGGAGGAACTTACTAAGGAAGAGATTCATGAGCTTCAACAAAACTTCGTTACTGCAAGTGTCAATGCTATCAATGCCGGCTTTGATGGTGTTGAAATTCACGGCGCTCATGGATACTTGGTGGACCAGTTCTTCCAGGCAGTTAGCAACCAGCGCACTGACGAATACGGTGGCTCGGTCGAAAACAGGGCCCGGTTCGGTCTCGAGATTGTTGACAAGGTTGCGGCCGCGATTGGCGCCGACAAGGTTGGCATTCGCCTGTCACCGTTCTCTGAATTTCAATCCATGAAGGATGAGAATCCTTACCCGCAGTTTGAATACATCATTTCAAAGTTGCAAGAAGTTCACCCTGATCTTGCCTACCTTCACGTTGTTGAACCCCGCGTGTCCGGTGGCTCGGAGAGAGTATGGAACGAAAAGGAGGAATCCACTGAGCCGTTCCACAAGTTGTGGAAGGGCGCCTGGATTGCTGCCGGCGGCTTTACCCCCGAGTCTGCGATCGAGTATGCTAATACTCACGAGAATTCGTTGGTTGCGTTCGGACGAAGCTTTGTATCGAACCCTGACTTGGTGGCAAGAGTTAAGGAAGGTATTGCTTTTAGACCGTACGACAGAAATCAGTTTTACAATGCCAAGGCCAAAGAAGGATATCTTGGATATGAGTTTGCTCCTGAGCTTAAGGGAAAGTACTACTAGATCTTTGAGCTCGTGTTAATGTAAGATAATGTATAATGTTACGCATAAGCTTTTTTCGTCATTTTCCTGAAGAAACGCTTATATCTATAGAATAGTTAATTGTATAAAATGTAAGTTATGTGCATTGATTATTAAAAAAAAAAAAGAAAGAAAGAAAACAAAAACAAAAATGCATTATATCCAATTCAAATTTAAAGGCATTATAGTATACACAAACTCTATATAGAACGCATGGGTAAAATACAAATTACTGACAAGTCTGCCAAAATATATATGAAAGTGTTAAATTAGAAAAAAAAATTTCCTAAAGTTCATCATGAGTTACTGAATGGGTAGTGGCAATACTGCTAGCATCATGAGGCTCGCTATTTGACGACTTGGTTAAGTATACCGATTTAATAATCGTGGAGGTAAGAGTAGTTGTGGAAGTTGAAGCAAAATTCTCGTCATCAACATCGTCAATGTCTTCTGTTTGTTCATCAATTTTGCTTTCGATCTTTTCATCATCCTGATTATCAATCAATTCAATAGTATCTGAACCATTCGATTCTAAAGTCGAATTAACTGCCTCATCCACCACCGAATCCAAAATCCGCTGAACTTGAACTTTAACACTGGCTACCCATAAAACAATTTCAGAAGTGACAGCGTCAAATACGTCTTCCGTTTTTGATTCATCGATGGGGATTTTTTTAAGCATCGATATAAACTCTTCCGTCGTGTCGCGAAGATTTTTGAACTCTTTCCAGTCGTCCCAGGTTACGCCGTCCGTATATGCCCATTTACGGGAAAGCTCACTCAATCCAACGTCTGTCACGGTTTTAAAAATAACAACAGTAGATGCTCTAATGGACTCCGCCTCAGCATATATTGCCTTTAACGAGTCAAGAGCTTGATCTTCAACCAGTTCAGCCTTGAGTGGCAAAACATATCTTATCAACGACGATAATTCTGCCGGTTCTGCTTCCTTAATCAAACTCTGAATCGCTTTCTTCACTTCAGTAATGTTCACTTCTGATTCCTGTAAAAATTGGAGCTTGGCTGTCACAAAAAATGCATCCAGATCAGCACTTAATGTTGAAACAGCACTTTTACCAGCCTTTTTAAATTTCTGTTGCCATCCTTCAATATCGGCATTGATTTCTTTGCGAACTAAGTCTGCTTCGTAATCTCCTTCCTTGGCCGCAGGAGTCGGCTCCGGAGATGCCATTGACGACGGTTCGCGACTTAATGAAATCGATTCTGCAATAGCTATCGTGCTAGATGTTGAAGTATCCTTGCTGCTGGGACTTGAAAATGTACGAGTATCATAGACGGTTGAAGTAATTTCACTACAATGATTCATCGCCAAAATTAGGTTTCCAGATTAAAAGAAAAAAACACAATAAACCATAGTCCAACGCTACTATATAAAATCCCAAAATAAACCAAAAAAAAAGTAATATTTACCTTATAGGTGCTTCTTCTTCTTCCTCGAGTGCGTCATCAATTTTGTCAAGATCATCATCCTGTTTATCTTGCTCAAATTCATCGATTTCATCAATGTCGTCTTCTAAATCATTATCAAAACTACGCTTAACTTTATCCACGATCGTGTTAGAATTGTTAAGCGCCAGAAGACGAACTTTGATACGAGTAAACGCAGGCTCTACATGAGCAAAGTACAATCTTAAAGCATGCACCTTCACGACTTCATCATAAAAGATAATCAGGTCATGCCAGGCAATTTTAGACAATTCAGAAAGTCTAATGGCAACCTGTTTGGAAACAGCACCTGCGTGCTTAGAAAATACAATGCCCTTCGAAACGCTGGCGGCGCCGAGTTGTTTAGATTTCTCAATGTATGGTGTCGCATGAGTCCATCGTCTGCGCATGTCATCGTTCCACACAGTGTACCACAACTCTGTTGCCTTATCAAAATGGGGCTTCACGTGATGGCTATAGCGTGCAAAAACGAGATCATGAGCCTGATCAACATGGCGTGCCAAGTGATTGTCGTACGTCAGCTTTGCAGCAACCGAAGCCTTGTTAAGCAGAGGCTGCGCGTTGGTACTGTAGATAGCGCTAGCTCTTGAGATAACCGGGCCAGCATATGGCTTGACCTTGTCCTCGTACCACGGTGTCAGCGGTTCTGTGATACGTTCTGTGACTGGACATAGCAGGCTTGATGTTGGATCACTCGGGCATTTCCAAAACGCTGCATAGATCAGATAGTAAGCCAATAAGCTGCCATAGAAAAAAAAAACGTATTAGCAAGCACTTAATTAAAAAAAAGATCAAAAAATAAATTAAAAACGCACTGAAAAAACAACGACGCAAGAATTCGACTAAAGGTTCTACGGTTTCTGTCCCGTTTTGTCTTTCGGCGTGGTCGTTTTGCTGTATACTGCTCTGGCACTGCACTTGCAGCCGGACGCTGATTCTGCTGAGACATACTAAATCGTCTTGTGAAAAATCGATATAGATTGCAAACAAATTTTGCAATGTTCACTTGATCCAGAAAGTTCAAAGTGAACTCGCAACTCGCAGCTGATGCAGCACTGGAAACCACTGAAGCGCAAGCGCTGTAAAGTAAGGGTCTTGAACCATCCCCGCGAAACTTACTAATGTCATCCCTCGGCTAATGTAGTTAGCAAATTCAGGACGAACGATGGCTTCAGCCAAATGTCAATAAAAATGTCACATTTGCTGGCCATAAATCCATTGTTGCTTGATCCATCAAGGCCGACTTTGTTTGAGCTAGTGACGGCTGAGCAATTGAGCGCTTTGCTTGCCCCGTCCGTCCGCTACGTGCTTGCTCACGCAGCTCAGCGGCACCCACGATACCTTCTTCGTGCAGTTCTTAATTTCGATGAGTTATACGCTTTACTGGCAGCAGCGATTGAACTTCGGTGTCTTAAAACTTGGAATGCCTCACTTACTGAGTCGTTTTATGATCTTAAACGGTGTCGGTTTTTGCCAGCAGATCGAATTGTGATTGCAGCTGCAGGTGGTTCAAAACAAGTTGAAGACAGAGTTAATGACCTGGGAAAACTGGGGCAAAAAGAGATATATGGTTCATTATTAGCCTTGGTAATCACAAATGGTTTTTTTATTTTATGACCAACACTTGCTAATTTGTACAGGTTGGTATTCCATATCTGCAAGAGAAGCTTGACCGTTATTATGAGTCAATTCAAGCCAGATCGCTATTCCGCACTCGTCAAGCACAACAAGGCATTTCTAATTCGTCATCTCGAATTGATCGTATCAAAGCTGCCGTTGAAATCCTTTTTAAGAAATTTTATCCGTCGATCAAGTTCGGTGGTGGCACGTTAGCCGTTTTGTTTAACTTGTTATACCTTTTTGGCAAATCACCGCATCGCTCATTTATAGATTTTCTATTGAATATCCGATTTACTAGACAAACAGATCTAACATTTGCTTCTACCAACATGCCAGTAAATTTGACTACTACTCAGATCACGTCCTCGGCATTACGGCAGCGTTTGTCACAAGCGGCTCTCACCGCATTCGATTGGACATTATCGTCCATTTTGCCTACAGCAGTGTTATCCCTAAAAATTCTTGAATGGTGGCACGCATCGGATTTTTCAAGACAGCTTTCAATATCTAACAGGCGGCGTCAATTGGAAGTTCAGTCCCATGATCCCATGAATGAATCAGATGTCAAATATGCGCTCGCACCCCCAATCATGCCTTCGTCAACGTCGAGCGACGATGATGGCGATGGTGATGGTGGCAATACTTCAAACATCTGTCAACTCTGCCAGTCAGAAATAAGAGATCCTACAGCGATTGAAACTGGGAAAGTTTTTTGTTACTCGTGTATTTATTCATACATTAGTCAAACTCGTGAAACGGTTACTGCTGTGCGATGTCCCTCGACTGGCAGGCGATTATTAGCTTGTCGTATTGATGACATAACTGGGAAATGGATTGCGGGAGGTTTACGGCGTTTAATTATTTAGGTTACAATAAAATTATTCATACATGGTGTACATTCAATGATATTACTCCTTTTTGCCTTTTCTTAAATGTACCCAGCTTCGTCCATTCCATTCATGCTGCTACACGCTTGCGGAAACTGCTGTATAAGTTGATCGTCTACTAGACCTCACGGTAGAGGAACTGGTTGTAGATTCAGTTTTTATCGTTTGAGTCACTGCACGCGATATGGATAATATCGATCTTGTTGAAATTGACATTAACTTTTTCGTTTCTCGTTTGGGCTTCTGTCTGGGTGCGGCAGCGCGCAAACCCTTGCGTTCCCTTCTCTCATCTTCAATAGTCTTTGCCTTGTGCACAACATTATCAACTGTCTCATCTCTTGACAAATCATTACAAAATATATCGGACCAATCATCATCTATCCGTGGGATCACAATCAAGTTTTCTTGTTCCAAATCAAGATCCGCCTTGTTCAACCGCACGCTTGATTTTTGCAATACCAAATCGTCATCTTCCAAATCTGATTTTAAACTAGCTCTTGATTTAACAATATTATGATTGCACTCTGGAGAAATTGTCTTTGCAAATGAAACGCCCCGATCTTGAATTTGCTGTAAACCCATGGTTTCCTTAGAATCTCTATCTGGAAACACAGGAAGTAGCGTCCATACTTCTGACTCTTCTTTCTTGTTCGTCATTGGTATGTCTTGCCAAATCTCACTTTCTATTAAGAACTCATAAAGTGGTTGTTCAATAAGAAAATGTTTCCGCTCATCTTGAGATCCAAATAAATCTGCAGAAACTGTGTCAATCGCTATCACTTGCAAAATATTTTGAATTGCAAACACGTAGCCTCGAATATATATCGGCGATAGAAGATTCTTTAAAACCGTACTTCCCGCAGTATTTGATGTAACCCACGCTAACTCTTCTGGCAGAGGCAGCGTTCTTTTGAGTCCTTCAGCTGCCTGCTCGGAAAAGAATGATTGCAAAACTTTGAAATGAGGAGGAAAATACATTGTACATGAAAGTTGTGCTTGAGATTGAGTTAAATATATTGACGAGTTTGATTGAATTTCTTTCAATGGCGGGCAAAGTGAAATTCCCGCAAGTTGGGGCAATTCTTTAGTCATTTCTGTATCCTTCATCTGTGGCTGAAGACGAAGATTCATGTAATTTACATACTCCAACCACTTTCTGCTAAGGCGGACTGTATCGGTAAGTAATAACACATTAGCGCTTTTAACCGACGGTATATATGAACGAATGGCAGAAAGTAACTGTCTGTTCACAGATGATCCACTGCCAGAAAAAGAGGTTGATTGCATTACTATTCGATCATTCGGCCAGTGAAGAGTTCGTTCTATATAATTAACCAAAGATGGATCAGCAGGCCCCGGTGGAAGATAAATGGTAATGCGAGGCTTTTGAAAGTTGTAATATTGTGAATCAGCGATATCTTCAAGAAGTCGAATCAAAGCTCCCGAATGAGATGTGACTACAATCACAATATCAACAATATGCTGAGACCATGCTAAAAACCTGTTAGAACATAGAAAAAAAACATTTCCATTTACACAATACATAATACCATACCTTTCAACCCAGATACATCAAGCAGAGATAGCCATTTCAAATTATCAATATCAGATTCTGGAATATCAATCGGAGCCCATCTTCCGGAAGGAGAGCCTAGTATTGCGTTGATCATGTCTCCGAATTGACTGTTCCGTTCACTTTGTCGTGACCAGACAGTGACAGTCGGACGAAGTGCACGATACGTAGTCTCAATTGACTTTCGTACCGCAATTGGTGAAATATCAAATAAAGTAGGACCTTCCGACGCTGTGTTATCTTCGGATATATCATAATTTGATGGTTGTATATACTGCGTTCGTTGATTTAAATGAGCACGGCCGTCGTGAACGTATAGAATTGAAGTATTGACCCCATTGGCCGCCGTGAAAAAATCCAAGTCCAGTGAATAAGATCCCAAAAAAAGAAAATTCACTGAAGGAACCAAATATTTTTTAACTCCATCCAATTTGTTAATATTTAGGTTAATTGCAAGATCATTCGCAAGTTGGACAAGCTTCGACGCAGCCTTGGTGTCGCTGGTAATGAACACGATCGATTCAGCATGGTGTGGCACACTCCCTACAGACCGTATCAAATGAGTAAACGCACCGAATGAAAAAAATCGATTTTCAAGTGAAGATTTTGAATAATCAGGTGCCTTAAACTCGTCCACGGGTGAGCTAGCGAATGTGAGAAATAACAGTACGGTAACGAAGCTGAGTCCCACAATCAGTGATCGTCTTAGGCGTATCATCGTTGCATTTGATCCCGACTCGAGTCAAAGTAAGGCAACAGCTTCACCTTGCAATTTATCAGTAATCAACTTTAAATGGATTTCCAATTGGTTTTGATGTAAGCCATCTGATCTGCAATGCAAATTTAGAACAAAGACATGGATAATTAACATACCCGGGTAACTGGGATATATTCATTAATTTTACCTTGTTTTATTGATCAAAATGAAACGCAAATTTATAATATTTTCATACATGCAACCCAAATAAAAGCCATTTTCCGTACCATAAATCCAGTCATAAAAAAAAACAGTTTACAAAATCAAATCATATTTCTATAAACAAGCGTTAGTATTCTCTGAAAAAAAAATTTCAAAGGAAAAAAAAAAAAAACTTACTTATACATTGTTCGTGAAAATCCGAAGCTACTCCAATAAGCTCGTGTAGGCCGTAGGCTCTTCAGCGAAAAATGAATTCAAGTTATCCAATGCAGCGACCATGTGAGATAGTCCATCGTTATCTTCAGTACCAGTATACGAAAACATCGTGTCGCTTCGTTCTAGCGGGTAAAAATTGGTACTGCTCTTAATTCCACTGCTTGACGTAGCACTAATTCCAAATGCTCCTCCAAAATATCCGCCATCGTTTACGCCCGGCCCAAATTGACTGTTTGTTGAGCCTTGTTGATACTGTCCCGGGAATCTCAATCCAGTATGCGCATATTCATCCCTTGTAAATTGAACATTCATGCTAGGCTCAATACTGCGATAGTCAGAGTTGGCGACATCACACGAGTAGAACACGGCATGGACATTACTGCGAGTGACAGAGGACCTAACTGACGGTAAGGGAACTGACCAACCATCAATAGCAGGAATGCCAAATGTGCTGGTACTGCTCTCAAAATCATCCTTTCTTCCAATCATCGATCGACCTCCAAGTGAAGTTCGTAATACATGTCGATCCATTTGAGCACCTGGGATGTATGTCGCTTCATCTAGAACCTGCAAAGCAAGTTTTGCATATTCCGTTTGCAACAATCGAAGAAGTGGAGATATCAAATCTGCTCCTATAGCAACAAACTCGGGCCGACTCATATCCACTATCGGAAACAAATATCTCAATATTTCCATGGTCTCCACTCGTACATAGTCAATTTTATTTGATAGAAGACCAAGCAAAAATACCATAATGTTAGGTTCATTATCAGTAAACATAGTAGCCTGGATGGCATGAACTAGTTGACGTATAAAATCATCCTTTATTCTAAACCGGCCCTTTGCCAAACTCGACATCATGCGTGCAATTATACTGACTTGTTCTTGAGTGGCAATGGCAGCCAATTTCTCTGCTGCCTGAATGATTTCAGACGACAGCTCACCAATTTCAAGCGCATGCAAAAATCGTGCAAGATTAACAAGAATAGCATATAACAATCTAGTATTATCACCAGTAATCTCGTTCAATTCAAGCGCGTTCAATTTATCCAAAACTCTTAGGGTTTGATCATATGACTTGCTGGATCGAAGCCCAGGCAGCACAGCCTTTTGAAGACCTTCAAACTTGCCATCCCACTTAGCAGGGAAAACTGACATGAACAGACTGATCACATCTCTATCATCAAAAGAGAATTTCATCATTAAGTTCTCCAAAATAAACAAAGTTTCAATAAATTCTTGCTCGTGAATGGTTTGCAAGCAAGCAACAGTGGCCCAAAATATTTGCGGATAATTCATTAGTTCCAGAGACTCAATTCTAATCACAATCGCGTTCAAAGTCATCAAAATTTGCATCGCAAAATTCTGAATATCCCCGTTTGCATCTGCTATTGTATTTGACAGCCTGACAAGCATGTCTGCAAGAAGGTTCTGATCGATATCCTTAAATGTTAACCTAAAAATCTGAAACGACCTGCAAGCAAAATGACGAACAGGACAAGTAGTAGCCCAAGTTAATGCGATCCGACTCCATTCATTATGTAAATTAGCGTCCAAGGCAGTAAACATTTCAAGCACTTTCTTAATCATAAAATCCATCGTTTTTGGTGTTCTCATAGATTCCTCGTCAGTGTAAAGATCGTCGTAAGACCATATGGTCTTGCTATCTCGCCTTCGAACCAAATCAATAAATTCTGCTGTGCTGACATAACTCTCGCTATCAATTTCAGGATGTAAAGGTAAAACCAATTCGTGAATAAGATGTACAAGAAGTTCACGAGCTTGTTCATGCACAAGTGGATTATAATGGTCTAATAAAATAAAAACCACGTGAAGAAGCTGTGCTAGGTTTTCAGACATTGCCGCCACAGGGCTCACCAGCAAATCAACTAATAAAATCACCGCTAGCTGACCAATCGAGAATCCAACCTACAAATGTTAGAAATTCATTATTTTATTTTATTATTGGCGGGAGAAATATAGCTTACCTGTTTGGACGAATAAGGCAGTGACTGTGATAAGTCTGCCACATAGGGAAACTGTTCTTCAATATTTGGATACTCACGCGGGTCACCATGAGTAGGTAACATACTGGTGGGTTGAATATAAGCAATCAGCGCCTCTACTAATTTGGCACCTGCTGGCGTAGACGCGATATAGACAACAATTTGCTTGCCATATTCAACAAACGTAGAATCGCGCCGCTCCACACTAGTGTTTATCAAAAAGTCCAAAATTGCTCTAACATTACCATGATGCCTAGCAGAGGCCAATGTGACCCACAGAGCTTCAATTTCGTTCTGAATTTTGCTACTGAACCGAACAGTAATCTCAAATAGGTTTGTCATAACCATGTATGCAGATGGCGAAGGATCTCTACCATTAGGATCCAATTGCAATTCAACAGCCGAGAGCCATGGAATCAAAATTGCCAATATATCACGACGACAAGACACACTAACAATATTGAAAAACATTGTTAATTCAGAAATAATGGGATATGTCAAACCCGAATATTCCAGTGCAAATTGAGTTGACAGATTGAATTGTGCCCTCTTGTATACAGCTGTTGTTCTATCAGAAATACTAATTTCATAATTTTGAACATGCGACTTGGCAAAAAACCTCAACTCCATTGCTTTTAGAAGCGCTGCCGCCTTAACCCGAATTTCTGATTTTTCATCGCTAATTTTAAATAACCCTAAGGCAAATGGTTGACGAATATTGCAAGGATAATGTGGATTTTGAATAAGAACATCAGCAACTGCATTAAAATATGTTTGCGTGAAACTAGCTCCAGGTTCTTCTGCGTAACAAAATGCTATTGCCTTATCAAGTAATAACTTGTGATCTTGATTGGCCATAAGAAGGTTGACAGTTGCTTGTTTACCGATGGCATGCAGCTTCGGCGAGTCACTGTTAAAAATAGCATGTGTCCACGCAAATAAGCTGTGAATATCAAATGACATCACGGCAGTCTGTGCACCGTGACTTTCAATGGTCTCAGTCAAGGGACCGTTTAGAATTGACGCCATCGAACTCATGGCCGCAGTTTCCAACAATCCTCGTTCCACTTCCATCGAAGCCAGAACTACTCCTTGTTCTGACACATCTTTGTTATAATAATCCAACGCTGCTTTCTTCATTTTGAGATTTCGTTCAATAGCAATATAACTGTTCTGTCCATAGCCGCACCATTCCTCGATAAGTTTGAAGCAAGACACTCTAGCTTCAAATGGTAACCAGCGTTTTGGCTCCTTTGTCAACAAAATGCTCTCATACACTGCCTGCATTAAACCACAAAAATACCGACGAAGCTTCTGACAATCCCAATCAACTTGCACATCGGCTTGCGTAAGAAAATTCTTCGTGTTCTTAATGAAAGAAACTTGCTGATCCAATATCCATGTGTCCTTATATATTTTTTCTTCTTTTAAGTAATGCGATGTCAAGAGTAATACATGAACAATCTCGACCCTCAGCCAATCATGTCGACGATTTCGGCGCCAAGGAAGTGCACTGGTCGAAGGCGGCTGATTATTATTGTTAATATTATTGCTATTATTATTCGCATTACTTGCTGATGAACGTCGATTATCTGAAAGAACTGAAATCATTGGTTGCAGCGACTCCAATAACGACTTGTAAATATTAATATTTATGCAGCCAAGTCCAGAAATAACAGCCTCCCTAACTAGCCCATAATCAACATGTAGCAATGGAATTACAAGATTAAACAAAGATTTTGCTGATGTTATTCTTCTGTTGGTGGTTAATAACGGAGGCGGCGTTTTCAGCTTTAGTTGTGAGTGGTTTTTTTGTGCTGTCCTACCTGAAACGACCTCATCTTGACCATCCGTTGCTGTCATTGTACAACATGCGACAATCAGATATAGCTTCCACTGCTCAAGAAATACTTCTGGCTTTGTTCTCATGCTATGCTTCGGATAGCTCTCGATTGAATGATGTGACGGCAGGCGGTGATATGCATCTGCAATCTCCATAACAGTTCTTTGCATGTGTAGCAATCTACTACAAACTGATGTCCGGCACAAAGCAACTGGCATAGGAAAACTAGTTAGGCAAGTGGTCAAAAATCTTGGAAAAGCTCGCAACCATAAGGCAGAATCGACACCTGATTCAGATTCAATAAGTCGTAACAAAATCCCTCGCGTACTTCCGTCTTTGCTCTCCTGCTGCAGAGCAGTTAGTCTCGACTTCTCGACAGTAGATACCAGGTCAAACTCATTTGAGTTTAAATCCAAAATACCCCAACCGTTTCCGGATTCTAAAACGTCAATTATTCTTAAGAGATTATTCCTAGACTCATTCTTCGATTGCATTTTAAGTACTTCAACTTGTTCATCTAATGCTGCGTCAAAGTGCTTTATGAGTCTAAGAATAGATACAGCATAGCGACGTACGGCTCTGCTTTGTGAGCACAAAAAGAATAGACCGTTACTTTCAATTTCTTCGATAACAGACCACACAGAAGCTGTTTCCATTTCTTCACCCCTGCTACTAGATGACGTTTCGGTTGTGATTGGACTGACAGTACCTTCAGATAACAATATCTCTCTTTGGTCAATTGTTTTCTTCTTGATGACATCTACCCATATATTGAGCAACTCCACATAAAACTTAAGAGTATTTTCAACATTAAAAGTGGCATCAAGTAACCCCATATCTGCCGTCGTACTGTAACGCTCTTCAAAATTAAAAATAAACCTTGCAAATCCAGTAACTATAGTTTGCGGTGAATATCGAGGATTTCTGGCTAAACTCTTCAGAGCATTTACCGCTGCCCTGGCGACACGCTCATCTGGATGCATGGTACCTTTGCACAGCATTTCAACAATTTTACCAAACGCAACCGAGGACGGAACACATCGTGGAATGGCTTCAAAAACAGTAAGAATCAATTCATAATTAGCATACAAAGATTCAGTAGAGCTCTGACTACTCGAATCAATCTTATCTCTAAAAGAAAACGTTCCACTAGGCGTCTTCGGAGTACTACCCGACAATTTTTCGTCCAGGACTGTCTGACCTCCAAAATAATTATCACAAATAACAGCTATTCGACCTAGAATTCGTGTGAACTGATGATAATACTCCTTCAGTAAAGGATTTGTTGGAATTGGAATTGGATCATTCGGTAAGCTAAAATCATCAGACATTAACGGCTGGTTTGATTTGGGAATCGCATAAAAAGGCGGGAAATTTCCGCTTTGAGCATCTGATAAAATCGCTAAAAAAGAGCTAATGCCAACAATCATTCTCTCTGATGAAAGTAAATCAATCGATAAATTTAATTCCGTGGTCGCATTCAAAGTGTCACTGCTAAGAAGAGGAAATAGAATATTTTTTAAACAATACTCGGGATGACTGGCACCCACAAATCTGATTAGCTGAATGCAGGCACCAATCACTCCCGGATCTGCAGTAAGCCATGACTTCTTTTGACCGCCAAGAAACAATGTTTTTGTGATTTGATCGAGCCGTTTTGTCGCATTATTCAAAGATTCGGTACATCGGCGCAAATAAACCCAAAGCAATCGTGCAATCCCACAAATTACAATCACTCTACAATTTCTATCCTTTAATTTGTTGTAATTGGCTTCAAGCAACGGAACCCAGCTCTCTTTAAAGATTTCCGATGGAGCGACACAAAGTAAGGTACAAGCCAAAGGGAATGCACTAGCCCAGTATTTCTGTTTCGATACCATAGAAAGAACTTTTGGATAAGACATTGAAATTGCGGATACCCATGTGGGATAGTTGACTTCAGCCGTGGCTGTGCCAGCAACATTCAAAAGTAGCTGATTCATTACCTCACAATATGCCTGTTTTATGCGTTGACCATGCGAGAGTACCAAAAACTTCGATACTGATTCCATAAAATCAGCCGAATCTTCAAAAGCGTCCATAGGATATACCTATATATATTTATTAAAAAAACTCATGAAATTCAATCATAAAAACTTACTGTCAACTTCAAGTATTTCATGCCGTGAATAATTAATTGCACATTTATTTCTTGCTCTTTTGACATGTTTACATCGCCGTTGGTTTTCTCCAATTCAGCGATGAAACGATCACTGACACTAATAAAACGCAATTTTGACATTTCACCTAACAACTCAGCAAACAAATTCCAATTTGCCGATCTAATTACGCTAGAGTTTAATAAACTCGAGTCTGATGCTTTAATCTGCTTAAACACAATCTCTTCAAGTTTGTCACCCATTTCTTCGCCTAACATATCAGCAGATGTTTGTTTCACCACCTCTATCAATACGCGGCATAGAATGTATATGGATATTAAACTTTTTCTATCGGCTTGCTGAGCCAGATCGGCCCGAAAAGCAGACTGAGGAGCGGTACCGGTTGACGTAGAGTGATTTTTGTGAAAACCAAAACTACTTCCACTGTTTACCGTTGGCGTACCTATCTGCCGAGACAATTGATGCCTGTGACCAATTGGAGACCTATCTGATAAACTCTTGCTAACTTTGTGTCTAAGACCTAAACTACTGGACTGAACTGGCTGATTCTGATGTGGCGGCAATGAGACTTTGTCCCGAGCAGCAGCCGTGGCAGCTTCTGATTTCGATTTTCTCCAAAACATGACTGCATCAATAACAGGTCGAGGTCTTTGACGAGAAATGTAACCAAGTGACTTCAAAATCTTATCAAACACGGGGTCCGCGCCTACACCCAATAATGTTGTAATTGGAGGTTCGTTTTCGAGTGAATACGATAAACACAAGTTTAACTTCTTTTCCGCATGCCGCACAAACTGTATTGTTAGCAATACTGGATGAACAGCGTAATACGCAAAATCTTAGCTTACCTGAGTGAACACAATATGCAGCGCATATTCAGCTGGAGTAATAAACTTATTTCCTTCGTGAGCTTTTAATGCTTGTTGTGCTTGAAACTGCGGTGCCAATGAAAAAAGGGCTGACCCTTGGAGTTGCTGATTTCGTCTAGCTGCAGAACCTCCGAGGGAAAACGATCGTGGCAACTGAGGCCGGCCCGATAAAGAATTTTGAGTTGTATCACCAGCTCGTAAACGAATTGGCGATGTCTTTTGAGGTGCAGCAACAGAAAAAGATGAGGAAGACGGAGACGCAGCCAAACGCGTAATGGGAAGGATAGGAAGAGAAGGGGATGTGGAAATTGAAGTTGAGGTTCTAGATTCGTTTGAAGTAGGTATTGATGAAGATACACTGAAACCTGTCGCACGTGATTGTTGCGGTGATAATGACGGTATTGCTGTTGCTGTTGTGGTTGTGGTTGAAACAATGGGAGCCGCTGGTTGAAGACCGATCACCGATGGAGCTGATGCAGTTGAAGATACTTGAGGTCGTGCGGGTGGAGCAGTGTAAGATGAGAAATCTGAAAACTCAGGCACTACAATGCCATTGTCCAAAGCCGATGAAGACAATCGCACATGTTTGGGTGAAATTTCAGTTTCCGTACCATCGATTATTGCTGGCCCATTGTTTAGATAAAGCTGGTGTTGTGGCTGGACATCGACCATGATAAAAACGCAGAGACCTTGACTGCCGCGGTGACCGCAAGAGCAGAAGTGACCGACGACGATCAAAAATATATAAATACTAGTAACAGTCTGTAACAAAGCTAACTAATGACTCGGTTGTAACGAAATTCTAGGGTTGAATAATGGTAGACGGTTGAGAGAAGTGGATTGTTTGGAATTGCTTTTAAAGTATGCCACGTTTATTTAGCTTTTACGAGTTACAGAAAACAATTAAAAAAATTAGTCAGGCATCACATAAGCTATTGCACCATCACGTATATGGAGAGCACCACCAGTATGTGTCAGTTTTACTATAATCAAGCATAAACAATTGCATGCAAAGTAAAATATTAACAAAAAAATGAAACTTTGATCAATCGTTAAATATTGCGGTTGTATTGTGCACGTATGGTAAGGACGTAACCAAGGGAACAATAATAGACTGCAAAGATCCGCAGTCTGCGGCTTTAGAATTGTTTTGGTTATTATTTCGCGGAATATTTCTGTACGAGTATCAAGTATTAAATTGTAGGAATGAATCCAGGTTTATTTAATTTATACGCAACACGGCTTGTTATCAACCATGTTTTGTGCGGATCGAAACATCTCTTTCGACGTCGACGTTCAGACCTTCAATTTTCTAATCTGTCTGGTTCCTGAAACAGCAAAAGGAATAGCACTTCCTAATTACCGGGTTACGCAATAGACTTAGAATAGTTAGCAATGGCAGTCACAAACTATGGCAATTTTAATGTATGTATTTTTATTTGGCTAAATTGTATTGTTTATTACGAATCGAAAATAGCGTTTGATTCGTATACGTTTTTTATTGCTTGTCATTGCTGTGAATTTTTTTCTTATATTTTAATTAGAATTTCTGCTTTCATTCATCTTTACCAGCGTGCAATGTAAGTATTACACGAGCTGGTTCTGCTTCTCACTATTAACATTACCTGCGTTAGCTTTTTCACGATGTCCCAAAAGGTTGTGATTTGACGGGGTTTTCGACCGTAAATGATCACAGCATTGGAAACCTTGGATTAATGGTGGTTTCGTTTATTGCCATAATTATTAGTATTTTGTTTATCGCATTTGCACAAAGACGAAGTGGAGCAGTTGGCAGAAAGGAAATGCAAATTCTCTTCTTCTCATACATTATCGTTGCTCTTTCTGCCATATTTGCCAGTGGAGGATTCGTTACCAATTTTAGAATTCTTGCATGGTTTTCAGCAATTGAGATTGGTAGTACGGCATCAACCGCTTGGCTACTTCTGGTCAACGCCGTCGTCGCTTACCAGCTTCTTCCAGATGGCGGATTTGTGTCTATATTTCTTACATTTTTTTCTGGACTTGCAGTTTTTATAGGGGTTGGATATATGGCTTTAGACTCAGCATTTGATTGGAGTGGGCAGTTTGAATCTGCACCCTCTCAGCCATATTTACTCCGCAACTACGCAATATACTCAACCTATCTTCTTTTCCCGATCGTGGCTATTTTCGTGTATTTAATATTGCAAGTAAACCTTGTAATTTTTGTGCTTCGCGAAAAAAGGCCATTAATCTTGTTAATATTTACTTTTTTGCTTTTCATTATTGGACAAATCTTTGAATTTGTTGTTTCACGATATATTTGTTCAAACACCAACGGCAAGATTGACGGCTCACTGTTTGCCAGCTTGTTTACGCTTTTCAGCTTTGGAAGCTTGTGGGCATATTGGCACAGCATAACTGAAGATGAGTGGATGGGGCAAGCTCTAGGATGGGACGCCGAAATGCGCGAAAAATAATGGATCCAAATTTTATATACCGACTGACGTATGATCCAACAAAGTCTTTGCTTTTTGCAATCTACGTATTTTAACCTTAGAATTTTTATTGGCTTTTCGTTATTTCATTACCAATTTTTTTGATTGAGGAATTATTTATTTTTATTTTTTGGTTAGGCGCAATTGGTTCTACAATAATATGGGTGTTCGTCATATACTTGGGGAAAATACTGACCTTGTTTAACAGCCTTTGGCGTTTTACATTTTATTAATCTTTGCTTTTGCAATATTCAGTTTCTTGCATGTTTGCATATTCATGTAAGCATATACGTTTACTATATTTATTAGAAAAGCATCTGTACATTATAAAAAATTTGTTTAATATGGAAAATATGAATGTTCCGGATTGTTTTAAGAAAACGAAAAAAAAAAAAAAAAAAAAACCAAAATGAAAATGAAAATGAAAATGAAAATGAAAATGAAAATGAAAACTATGACAAACTTTTATGCTGGGCATATCCAATGTCAGTCAGGTATTGCACTTCTGTGTCTTAAATTCTCGACCATCATTATTAAAAAAGGTAACACTTGATAGGTAAATGTCAAATACAATAATTTAGATAGTATATCGATCATGCCTCTCGAATTTAGCGTTGTGACCTTCTAGATGAATACTTGCCCAGGCTCGTCGAACTTCCTTGCTATTATTGTCATAATAAAAAATAAAATTACTTATAAGTCGATTAAATGACCCTTAATTATATTAGATTTTTTTCCAAAATTCCATTTTCGTCGGTATTATGATAACTTCGCAATTGATCAGCAGTATCCTCTGTAGAGCAATTAAATTTATATATGAAGACGTTTTTGTTGGATGCATTGGAATTAATGATACGATAAGCACATATAATGTGCTTTTTCAATCGAGACGGAATCAAAGCAATAAGTTGGCTGAGTTCTAACCTAGTTCTCTGTTAGAAAATTGCCCAAAAAAAAAAAAAAAAGCCAAAGAAACACGTACTTCGTCGTCACTGTTGCCGAGTACGAAACGGAATTGATATCGCCACTCAAAACATGAAGAAGATGCGCCAAATTTGTTATTTCTGGATTCACGAAGGCTTCACCAATTGGAAGTTCAGTTGAAAAATCATGCTTTGAATCCAATAATGCATGATAGTATTCCAAATTTTGCTGTGTTGTTTCATGGTTATCTGTACGACTTGGTCGAGATGCTTTTTCGTGATTCATAACGCTGAATTTATCAGCAAAACGCTTGTTGGAACATGATTTATAAAGACTATGTAAGCTGGGCAGGCGATACCTTTTTAAACTTCGAACCGAAATTTCATAATCTTTTGCCTCTGAAGTATTGCTGGTTGTGTCAGTGTCGGACAAAGACGTCCTGCGATTGTCTGGCAATTGGTTTCGTGCAAGGTTTGCTTGGTCAATTGATTGCTCAGCAGTGCCAGGGGAAACCCATACTTGCTTCAACGCATTAATAACTTCTTCATTTGTATGCCTTCTTTGATTTGGACATCCAAAACTTTGCCTTGAAGTTTGGATCTTTGCTATGAGTGCGTCCAGAGTGAATGAATTAATGGACGGGCTTTTCCTGTCCGACGACGAACTCATTCCTGGTACGCCTGGGACAGTATTATTCAAGAAAACATAAATTTCTAGTGAATATATAAATCATGTATTTATAATTTAACGCAGCACCTTTTTTTTACGACCGTCATCAATTATCTCGTATGTCGTGTGATAAATACTATGTAATGCTGACAATTGACAACCCCTGAACCGGTAGCCAATTTACCCCTACCCTATTATTAGTTATTTTACCTTATGTAAGTCAGAATTTTGTGCAATCGCTTGTAATTAATCATATAGCATAGACAAATCGTATAGAGCAATAGTATTTTTTATTAGGTACACTTAGCGTAAATATCCATTTCTGCTGTCACTTCGTTGTTTCGTGGTTCCTTCTAAAGTGTCCATCTTAAAATATTTTTTTATGTCTGCGCTGAGAATTTCGGTGGGTCTTGAATCTTCGCCTGACTATGTCACATATAGGATTGCATGAAAACAGGCGGTGATCTTTGATTGGAGGAGGTTGGACGGTCATTAAGCGGCCGGGATGCCCGTTCCTAAGGAACGAGAGTTTGGGCAGACAGAAACAACGGTCCGGCAGGCCATCGTTTGGCAGGTAGGGGCAGCAGCCTAACTGACATGCGAGCAACCACCACCGCGACGAATACCTTACCTCTCCAATCTAAAGATTATTACCCGTTTTTACGTAAAAACGCATGCAAAAAGTCTATACCAGGCCATTCTGTGCTTGTCAAACTATTGTCCTCAAACCGCTGGCAGGCCTTAACAACAGACCGTAAAATACGAAAGTCGCAGCTATTGCTAGAAGCATTAAAAAAAATCTGTGCGATACCCACTGTTTGATGCGATACCCACTGTTTGATGAATATCATTAATAAGGATTTTTGCCATGCATTAGACACGCCTAGTATATTATCCCTAAAAATTTTTTTTGTTATCACTTTAAATGCTGAACTTGTTTTCATTAGTAGCAATATCATCGCCTCAACCTTGCGTACTCTCTTAGCAAATTCTTTGTCTCATACTCATTGAGCGCGTAAGATTTTATTTTTTTTTATAAAACGGTAGTTTATCAGGGCAAAAAAAAAAATTACAGAAAAAACTATATTTAACAATAGTTATATAATTTATTGGAAACTCCTCAACCGGCTTACATTATATCCATCCTAATGTAACACAATATGCCTAAAAAACAAGTTCCGACCGTTGAAATCAGTAACCTTTTAGCAAAAGAAAGAAAAAAAAATGCTGCAAACGGTGCTCCTATATAAACTAATTTAACAAATTATCTTCCCCGTCACGTCTATTTGTAGCCGAAAGCACAGCTAGCTGCTAACTTAATCTTCATGACCCCTTTCCCTTTCCCTGTAATGACCACGATCTTTTCGCTGGTGGTCAAAACTTAATGACGACCGAGGCCTGTCAATGAATGCCTGTTCTTCAGAGGGCCTGGCAGAAGATGCCAATGAATTAACAGATTGGCGGCGGCCATCTTCAAGGTCATCCAAATCATCTCGCGGTATAGGCGTCTGAGCCACTGAATCTCCAAACAGCTTATCCATGTCTTCTAATGAAACGCCTTTTGTTTCAGGGTACGTAAAGTAAACCAACACAAATGACATCAAACAGAAAAAGGCATGAAGTAAATACATCCTCCAAGCGATTAATTCTTGAAGAATTGGAGTCATTTCACCAACAACAAAATTAAAAGCCCAATTTGAGGCGGTCGAGAGCGACGCACCTTTGGCTCGAACAGAAAGTGGAAGAATTTCGGGAGGGTACAACCACGGAATAGGACCCCAAGAATATCCAAAGAACGCATTATATATAATAACGAAAAGTACCACCATATTCGGCGTAGAAGGAACATCTAGGTATATGGAGTATGATATAAGTGAAAGTGAGGCGGCCATGACGATTGCTCCCGAAAGCAAAATAGCACGACGACCCCAGCGATCAACCAAAAACCAAGGAGGAATTGTGGAAGCGACATACACCAAAGCATTAATACCGGTCATAAGAATTGCGTTTCGGCCAATCCAGCCGGCCTCCTCAAAAACAAGAGGCGCATAATAAGAAATGACGTTAATACCGTTAAGTTGGGCAAACGCCTGAGAAGACATTGCGATCAATACTCGTTTTCTATAGCGGCGCCACATTTCAGAATAAGTTCGTTCTCCTTCCGCCCTCATAAGTAGCACGTTTTCTTTGATTTCATTAAACTCCTGCTTGGCACGAGGATGCTCGGTGTCACCACCAGCGTGGAGATTGGCAATGACAATAATACCCTCAGTGTCGTGATCGTGATCTAACAACCATCTAGGAGTTTCAGAAATAATCATCGAGCCAGCAAAAAGCAATGAACCCATAACACATTGCAAGAAAAGAGGGATTCTCCACGACAGATCACTCTCAAGGAAACTGCAAATATAATCTACCCAGACTGATGATGCATATCCAACAACGTTTCCGGTAAACTCAATACAGGCCAATCGTCCGCGATGATGAGGAGGTGAAATTTCAGATTGGTAGACTGGTACGATGGTCGATAACATGCCAACACCAAAACCAGATATGATTCTGCCTAAAATCATAGAATTCATGCCAATAGTGAAAGCTTGAAAAGCTCCACCAATAACAAATATAATAGAGCCATAAAATATGGTTTTACGACGACCAATGATATCGCCGATACGTCCCACGATAAGTGAGGAAACTAGAGCAATTAGTAATGATGGCTTGTCACTAATAAAAACTGGAGATACTTACTTAAAGCACCAATCTCAAGAATGGCTACCATTGTTCCAAGTTGCGCTCTTGTAGGTTGATGGAAATAATCCAGAAAATATTCACCACTAAAAACGTTAGTTTAGGACATTATACGACGTGTGCAACTCGTGTAGAATAATCAATAATCCGCCGCACTTTAAACAACTTAAACAAAAAATAACAATAGATACGTACGTGATGATGCCTGACATAACTCCTTGGTCATATCCAAATAAGAAGACACCGAGAGACACGAAAATGGACGTGAAGTAGCTGTAACAAGTACACGTTAGAACATGCTTAAAATAATTGATGATAAATAGAAGAGCTTCATACAGTAACGGCTTCCCTGTTAAGGTGCCTGTAGTTTTGTGTGCCTCTATCCGATCCATGACTAGCTATCAGCTTTTAGCAAGACGGAGGAGCTAATCGCGCAGATTCGAAGTACGCCCAAAGAGTCGGCGACATGCGTCTGAGATGTAGTTTAGAATTCCGCGACAACGTTTAAGCACGAGACGAGGTAAAGAGCCAAATTTTAAATAATATGAATGAAGTGGCTATTCGACTATCGATATTGAGACGAAATGGAGTAATACAATTAATTGCAAGACCAGGTATTGCTGATGGATAGTTAACATAAACGCGGGTTGCGCCTCTGTGCTTTAATGAGTGTTTCGAAGTGTGCGCAGGGTGCGCAGGCATGCAGCATTTGCTCGAAAGCGGCTAGTGGTAGTCATTGTGTATCTAAAATTCATGGCGATAACGGCATATCTGCTGCAACATGTGAAAATTTGTAACTTAACTGCCACTCCGATAGTGTCTACAAATAGGACGGGTTCCCGGCTTGAACCAAACCATCAATTACAGTTACGGTAAATCCATATTACAATTGGCTTCTACTGGTGCAAACCTGTCTTCTCTATAGTACAATATATATAGTTAAAGGTATATATAGTACGGTGCATATAGTTAATACTTCACCGAAACGGCCCCTGCGAAGACCTCGTCGTCATACTGCATCGGAAATTAGTTCCCCTTGCAGCAGGGCGGGTAACACTTGCTTTTTTCTTCAGTGATCAGAGCCCGTACCCTGACGTGCTTCAGATTGAACGACGCTTATATAATACAGATGATTTGTGTGAACTATTATTATTCAACGATAATACATAAGCCATTCGCCATTCGCCATTCATGCTCATGTCGTTATTTATTATTGTACAAATTGAGATCAATTATCTGTTGATGGTTGTTTTTGGGTGATTATGGAAAAATGAGAAAATGACTAAAACAATCTTATCGCGATCACCGACCGACTCTGTGCATTGTTGGTATATTCCCCACGCCGTATTTTAATGGCTAAATTTCCCATTTGCGTTCATTTTCTTTCAAAAAAAATTTGTGTAGATGTATATACTATATAGTAAACATTGTTTTTGTAAATTAGTATTTTTTTTATTTGCACATATTGTTATATATATATTGTTATATAATTGTTATTGGCGTGGTTGTTATGGAAACTAGGGTTTCCGTTTTGGAACAAACGTCAACGCAACTCCGCTCGTTAACTGTTTACCCCGTTCCATTGTAATCTTAAACTACCATACAAGCTTTCCTCTTTTTAACAGCATAGCCAACATCTTTAGTTAGTTGTCGTTTTAGCCTGTTTAGCATTTTGTCATATTAAAACTACCTGTGAAATAACTTTTTTGCAAATGTCATCATCATCTTCGTCTCTTCATGAAAATGAGAACGAACATATCTTGCCGGCTTCTCTTCTTGACGACGTCGTAACATTGGAATCACGACAGCAATTTCAGTCCAGTATTGTGCCATCTGTTGGCTTTTCCTATTTTTTTCCAACTTCTACAGGCGAGCAAGTAATGCCACTGCAAATTGATTCGAATATTGTAAATATCGCCGGATCTCCAGCAAAAGTCGAACGTGAAGCATTATTAAGTCACCTTGACAACCAAGCAAAACTTATTGAACTGCAAAAGCAAACTTTATTGACACAGCCATTTGTGGAATTGGCAGAATATCAAGATGATAATGCTTTTATGCCGGAAATTCAATCGGATGCTACAAGTGAAATCGCTCGGCTAAGGTATGAATTACAGAATGTTCAGATGAAATTAAACAATATTGGCGTGACAGATACTCAATTTTCAAACACATGGGCATTGCCTATTGCAGATGATGTCTTTTATTCTCAACCACCGCCAGATCATAATCGGTTGTCTAATCGGTTGCCCGCCGACTATGGACCCATCGGTGCAAGTATCTGGCAAAATGTTTCGGGTCCGACTTCAGAGCATAGTAGGTATCCACAGCTTCCCATGGGAAATAATAATTTACGATCCAAAAACATGGACGTTTTATCCCAGTCATTTTCGTTTAAATCTGCTCAACCACTAAATTTACAGACGTCATCGGAAAAGGATGGGTGGCCATCGCAAAGTGGTAGGAAAAGAAACCAAGGAGGTAATGGAAGTGGTGGTGGTAGTAGTAGCAGCGGTAGTGGCAGCATTGGCACTAATTGGTCACCTGATTATGATATGCGACATGTATCTACTGCATATGGCGCGATTGGAACTCCACTGTCGGTTCATAGTAAGGAATTCATTCCCGGTGGTCCAGCTGTTACTGCCAATTACATTGCGCTGACCGAACCAATAAACTACAGACATCTTCTTGAACGGTCAGTGAATTGTAACTGGAAATACATTGTTGATAAAATAGTGAACAACAATGATCAGCAAGCATCAATCTTTCTACAACAGAAACTGAAAATTGGCTCTGCTGACCAAAAATTTGCCATTATTGAAGCAATTGTTGAACAGGCGTATTTGTTAATGGTCAACCGATTTGGTAATTTTCTTGTGCAGCGGTGCTTTGAGCATGGCACTCCAGAACAAATTGAAAGTATTGCTCGTGCCATACAAGGAAACGTGCTTCTTCTTGCCATGGATGCATTTGGATGTCACGTCGTTCAAAAAGCTCTTGATTGTGTTGATGAGAGGCTAAAAGCAGACATGGTTATGGAACTTCTCAATCGCGTATCTGAAACGGTTGTGCATAGGTATGCTTGTCATGTATGGC
This sequence comes from Lipomyces japonicus, assembly GCF_038497905.1. Classification (NCBI taxonomy): domain Eukaryota; kingdom Fungi; phylum Ascomycota; class Lipomycetes; order Lipomycetales; family Lipomycetaceae; genus Lipomyces; species Lipomyces japonicus. The sequence goes on from NW_027117865.1 coordinate 26,222, forward strand.
AGAAGCTTTTTGAACTGAGCTGGAAAGGTCAATCGCCACCTATCATGGCTTACGTTAACAAAGAGTTAAAAGGCATGTGGACACAAGTTGCTCTGGGCGAGACGGGTAGTTTGGTTGTGCAAAACATTTTTGAAAATTGCGTTGAAGAAGATAAGCGCCAGTGCATTGAAGAAGTGTTAAAAAATCTTGACGAAATTGCTCGTGGCCAATGGGGCAATTGGGTAATTCAACACATGGTTGAACATGGCGCACCTAACGACATGAGCAGAGCTGTGGCCATCGTTATCAAAAATGCGGTAGCTTACTCCACAGATCAATTTGCATCTAAAGTAATTGAAAAACTTATTAAATGTGGTGGCCCCGAGGTTGTGGATCGATACCTTGAAAAATTGTTCGAAGGAAGACCAGACAGGCCAAGAATTCCTTTGATTGACAGTGTGTTTTCAAATTTTTTGATACTAAATCTATACTAATTCATATTTTTTTTTAAGTTGCTTCTGACGCTTATGGAAACTACCTTATTCAGTACATTCTGCTGAGTTCTACCAAACCTCAGCGTGATCTGGTTGCAGCCCAGATTAAAAAACACATGGTTTCACTTCGTGGTTCAAAATGGGGGTCAAAATGTACATGGCTTGTTGATCGTTACAAGACTCAGTCGGTACATGTGCCTTCAGTCACCAATGGTCATAGTGCAGAGGCAGTGCCTTCTTCATTATCATCATCGTCATCGTTGTCATCAAATGAACAACAAGGTCATCACGGCAGCCATTTCAATTTTAGAGATGCCAGACGTCCACGTTAACATGACGAGGCAGTTATAACTTATTATCATCGATCTTGTCTTGTTGATTTATTATAACATTTGTATTTTTAATTTTTTATGTCAGTATATTCGATGGGAGGTTTGTTTTCAACACTACAATGGTTTACTTACAGTGCATTATATGTTTCCGGCGTCCTTGGGTTTTATTTTCAGTTTCACAAAGAAAAAATTTAAAAAATAAAAAAAACAAAAGCACAAATATATTGATTATACCGCATTTTGATTGATATCACTCAGCTGGTTTTTTTTTCCAATGAACTTTTTCAAATGCATTTCATCATGCTATTTCTTCTTTTTATCTTACCTTTATTGTTTTACGTTCTGTATATAGAGCTTAGACGAGTGGATGAATCATACTTTATTGGTTTTTTTACTTTTACCCAGATTAGTATCAAAAACTGGTAATCTAATATCGAATAAATTTAGTAATATTAAATATTTTGTAATCTATATCAAATATAACGCCAAAAAAAAAAAAAAAAAAAGGTAGAATTTGGAAAAATGTATGCTTCATTGTTTCCGACTACGTCGGTGCATTAATTGGATCTTGTAACAGACGATCGCCAACATTTTTGTTTTGTATTCTGTGTAAAAACTTGTTTTTAAATGATTCGCATCCTGGACAGTTATGAAGCACTTCATGAGCAAACAGGTCACAATCAATACAAAAATGTTGCCTGCAATTAGGACATTGAAACCGCCCACTGGACCTGGCGATGCTTCCATGAGTCGTAGTCACGTGACTGCTGCCAGTTTTCTTGGACAGCTTGATCTTGTGTGATGGAGGTAGCTGAAATCCAATTTGGCATGAAAAGCAGGCAAAACTTTTTGCCGCGTCTGACCATGATACTTCATCCCAGTTTTGAAGTGGCATGAGATGATGATATGAGCGAGCAAGATGGGTGGATAAAATAAGCGTGAGACTGCAAGAAGGACATTCGGTTGGGATGGAGCATACCTTGACTCGACATCGGGGGCAAACAAACCCTCCCTTGACCAATTTTGAATGGCAAGCGCAAAAAGTTGGCGACGCTTCCACGATACGAGATGGGAACCCCATGCGCATGAGTTCAGAGTTTGAAGACTTCTTTGATGACGATGAACGTGATGCAGCCGGTGGCGTGCAAGAATATGATAACAATTCTTTAAAATGGGGTTCATTAAGAATCACGCCGTAAGTGGACGCGTCACCAGAATTTGTCTCGATACATAGTTCCTTGCATATGGCAACTTCGGCAGCCAGGCCGACAACCCGACAACGTACTTGCTCTGCTTTTAGTGTCTGAATCGTGTTGTGAATGTTTCCCGGGTCACAAGATAAAAGTGAACCGAATATTATGACCACTTCCTTTGTTCCATGTGAAGGCACATGACTGTGGTAAGGTTAGATGTAACTCATAATTTCCAAAATGAAATTAAAAAAAAAAAAAAAAAAAAAAAAAAAAACCACTCACTATAATGCACCTCGTGCCATTTCAAGTGCGTTTTGAAGTGACGGGTCACCACTTGGGTCATTATTTCGTAATTCTTGTAAAGCAGCAATGTGATCTGAAGGGTTGCCACCAAGTTGACTTACCAAAGTTGCGAGCCCGTCTGTCATTCCAATTATGCCTAATTGCGATATTGGATTTTGTTCAAAATAATCAGACACAAATTGAATCGCATAAGAAATTGATAACTTGTATCGGGTAGGCCGCAAATCTTTCTCTGCCATTGCAGACGACAGGTCCAATATTAAAATCAAATGCCGAATGATGCCTCGTTGCAACGGGGTCGCGTCGTAATGTAATCTTTTCCGTTTACCTGCCTGCACCAGATCTGCCACAATTCCTTCCAAACTTCCAGCCGCATCTTCCTTAACCAAATCCCAAGACCGCTGGATTGAATCTTCCCATATGTAACCACCACCAGTTGATGACCTCAGGTCTGCATTTGAAACAGCCGGACGAGTCGAAGCTGATCGTGCACGATTAGATCTGGTGGATACTCCACCTCGAGAAGTGTCAATGTCACTAACTGATCCTGCATAATCTGAATCTGGAGACGATGCTCGATAAGAATCATCTGAGTCAGACATTTGCAACTCGCCGCGCTATAAAAATCACATTGAAAACATATAATTAATATATCGTTGTCCCAGGGGACGGTACAAGCACCTTGTAAAGTGTAATTACTATTAAGCTGCATATCTGGCTACAGTTTTCACGACAATTAGAATAATTTTTGCTTGCTATTTCAATCCAGAGCTTGCAGACTTAGAATGAAGTCTATAAGTTGTGATGGAATGTTGTGTAATAGTAAATTTTCACGGGCGATCAGATTTACAAAGATTGTGGTAAACAGAACTTTATAACATAGCGTGCATTTAGGTAGGAATGGTAATGGCAATATCGAATCATATTTCTATCAATTGGCAAAAGCTTGAGGTTGGGTGAACTTAGTCGCTATTAGGCTCCCGTAATTTTGAAGATTTCGAAATTTGATTACTGTTTGTTACCTTTTTCATCTCCGCATTCAAAGTTTCGGACACGGATAAGGCGGGGGGTATACTTCATTAAGTATCTAAATTGTTATATACATGACTGGATAATGGAAGATTATTTAGATTATTTATGCCATATACCATTCAGGTCAAATGATTGTATGTGACATTATTTAAAGATATAAAGCAACTGCAAAAGCTATTGAGCCAGTAAAGTGCAGTCACTATACGGTATTTAAAAAGTTTATAAACAAAAATTTTGCGACCTGACAATTTAAAATTTTTTCTTTCTAATTAATTGTAGATAGTGATGTTTTGCATTTTTTGATTATTATTTTATTACTTACCAAACTAACAAAAACTCGGTTATTTATAGTACATTTCCTCCCATGTTTTTCTTTTTTTTTTTTTTAAAAACAAAAAAGCTGGAATAGCCACGTAAACTATAACGATTCAACCCTTTGTTTCAACGCTTCATTCATGGCCTTGAACCCTGCCTCCGTATCCCGCAGAACACCACCAACAAACGGGAGCAAAATGCCGGAAAATTCTTCCCATTGCAAGAATTCAGTATCGTGACCGTTTTCGGCTTGCTTAAACTCAAACACATGACGACCGGTGAACAAGAAGTTAAAATAAAACTTGCCCCTCCATGCAAACAATTCAGGCGAGTTATCGGTAACGTGCGGTGTCATGTGAACCTCGTCTCGATTTGGTGGCTTCACGGTAACTTTTAAGTGAGACCCGACCGACTTGTCTGCCGAATCGCTCGAAATTGAAAGAATAAACGGATTCCACTCGGCATATTTTTCAAAATCAAGAATCACGTCTCGAACCTTGGCAGGAGCAGCGTTGATAATGATTGATGTTCGAATAGATCCTGTCATTTGAGAAAAAACAACCTGATTTGTCTACGCTAATGGATAAGTAGATGAGAATGAGATAAACCGATAGGAAAATGGTTGATGTATTTATACGCCGCCAGATCTTTACAGTCGATGGCTGGCACGTGCGCCAAGACGTCAGCGTGTCATCATCGCCTTTGTTCGAAAAAAATATTTTTCAGGGGGTGATGTGCATTTTGAGAAAGTTTTTTGCAACTTGTCGTTCCCTATACAACGTTCTTTTTAATTTATTAATTTAGCTAATATAATATATTTCATGTTGTTAAAGATAATGTTTCCAGTCTGATTCTAGGTTTCAGGATTGCGCGATGACCCAATGATTTACTTTGACTTCTATACCATTATTCCGAAACTTACCATATTAGTAGTTGTCTGCAAGTTGGTACTTCATCATCCCGCAATTCAGTTTCAACACCGTTTAATACGGCCGCATGTCCGTCAGCCTGTAGATTTTGGTCAACATATTCTTGGTTTGGTGCCTTGTAGTTTCCAGGACCAATAAAGTCAACGACATCGTCCAACATTTCAGTTAGAAATCGAACATCGCAACTTTATACATATGTTACAAGTCAGTCATCTTGAGCAACAAATCATTTAACCAATTCAGGATTCATACAGGATTAGGACCTTTGCAGCCAGAAAAGACATGACATGGCATGACCAAATAAGTTCAAATAAATGAATTTAGATGAACGGACGCACTTCGATTAAGAATGAATTGAGACAACACACAGCCAGCGATATAACTAATATTGAAAATCGTGGTAAAAAGTTTTTTTCGTTACTATACAAATGCAAATTTTTTTTCATGCCAGAAACAAATGCGTTGCCGATATTAGAATTGTCGAGGGTCTTAATTAAGAGAGACAGTAGTCGGGCTTCTGAATGTAACAACGCTCCTTGGGCGGCAGTCTGGATATATTTCAGAGTTGGCCAAGTGTTTTTGCGAAGCAAGTTTGACTTATAATCAATCTTGCGGTCAATGAGCACTTTAAATTTTTTTTTGAATGTCATCACGAGTCCAGTTGCCAGATCTGCAGGCACAGAAATCACCCTTGGAATTACTCACCGTGCGAACAGAAATATATTTTAAAAAGTTAGCCGCTATGATCCCTTCAACAAAAAAATATATACAAATAAGAAGAAAACTAAGAACCAGTGGGACTGTATTCCGAACTTTTTTCGTGAATCAGCATAGAACTGGCGAGATATGGTATTTATTTATATGCCTGCCGATTAATGGACATGAGGCCGGCGTGGGTATCATGACCATAATAAGACAAGTGTTTTGACTTGGTAACGTGTTCACCCATCGTGCATTCACAGCTTTTTTTGCAAACATTAGTGAAAATCATTGATTGCTACCCATGAACTGAGGACAAAAAACCCATGTCCCCGACCCCTTGGCTGGTTTACTAATTACCCTTTTTTTGCGCGCAAAAAAAATTTTTAATGCAACTAGATTGCAATAATATTAATGTTAATTCAAATCTTTATTATACGTAATGTTAGGTGCTGCCGAGGAGGCGTCTTCTATGGCATTTAAAATGTAGGCACCAGTGAATCAGGAGATGCATTGTGTCTAATTCCAATAATTATGCATATAAAGTTCTGAATATAATTAAGCAACTCTGAGCATACCTTTTTGTCAGTCAAGTATATATAGGTACCGGTAGTAACGAAAACGAAAATGTCATGATGTAGCAAGTAATAAAGTAACCGATAGGTCTAATGACTAATGCCGAGATGATTATTTATGAATTATGATTTTAGCACTTAAAACTTATTTTTTTTAATTTACCTATGAGTTATTAGCGTAGTTATAGGAGGATAAAATGATGTTTGCTATGCCGGACAATATGATGAATGGTCTTTTGGCAAAGGGAAGGATAATTGATGATAATTAGTAAAGCGTTACAAATTATTATAAATTCAACTATAAAACCAAACTGCATGACATTTATTGTCTTCCTGATGAATACGAAGAAACTTCGAAGATCAAACTCGCATGACAAAGAAAATGTCTATACGAAGTACACATGGTAAGTCATATCAGGTTGGAGACTAGTCTAATTGCATCTTTGACAGACTTGAGTTTCTTTTTCACATCACGAGATTTTCTAGTTTTCCTCGCTATAACAACCACATAGTCCATTAAAATTTATAATTCTATAAGTACTTAAAATAAAGGAGTTAAAAAAAAAAAAGATTAATGAGATTTTGTGTGGATGGACGGTTATCATGTGTTGAAGAATAGTCAACAAAGACAATACAATACAAGGAAAAGGGCCCGTGAAGCCGCTAGACGTTCTGAAGCGATTGCCGAAGGTGATGGATGGCACCGAGCCCTTTTCCTTGTATTGTACTGCTTTTGTTGAACATTCTTCAACACATGAGTCCCCTGCCAAACGGGCACTTTTTTCCCTTTCGGTAATAAAACGTAATCTTACAATATGTGCGGCATGCATCATAATTGTACGTGCTTTAGTAGAACTATCTATATATTGGTTATGTACTGTAGGTTAATTTATAAATAGATAACTATATAACTCATCTTGTATTACGTATAGCTAGTTTATGCAAGCATTTTTATATTTTATTTTAAAATTTTTTTTTTTTTTCATTTCAGGTATTGCCGCCAACCTTAAATTATAGCTTAATGCGAGACATGACGACGATATATATAATACGGCACAGAAACCAAATTGAAACACAACAATAACGAAAAAAAAATACACCTGCTTTGTTTTTGTAGACTGAGACAGGAGACGTTGAATAATGTAGATTTGTAAACAAACTAAGAGGTATAGTTATGTATATAATAATATTAAATGCCTGCTGGTTTACATAACATGTTGAACAGAAGTTACCCGACCCACGCTAAGCCTAAACAATTACTGAGCGACGCGCGTCCTCAACCCTTTGCCACAACACTTATAACCACCGGCACGGCCACCAGGCTTTTCATTCGTTTACCGGAAACACTTGAATCCAATCCTGCAAGGCATATTAACTGTCATCATCACCATTATCATTCTGTTGAACAATCCAATAACATAATGGCCACTTACTTCTCGATAGATGATTTCTTGTATGACCATCCTCAGTCTCAGGCTACGTTCAATGTCGCAGGCGCCATGAAATCAGATCCGAATAATTTAGTGGCTTCCCAACAATACCTTGCCCCCCCTGCAGTGGTTCACCCGGCAATTCTGACATCTCCACAATCATCATACGCTGAATCAGAGGATTCCGATCATGACGAACCAGCAATCTTACTACCCAATGAAGTGATGACAAGAACTATGAGCGCAAGTTCTAATGTCAACACTGCGTCATCTTCAACGTCGAAAAGGAGACCTAATTTGAACTCTTTGGACGACGACGAGCGTCTTCTTCAATCAGAAGAAGGCAAGAAGCTTTCGTCCAAGGAACGCCGTCAGTTGCGCAACAAGGTATCGGCCCGTCATTTCAGACTGCGACGGAAGGAATACATCACTCATCTCGAGCAGCTCGTGGCTGAAAAATCTACTGAGGGAAATATGTTAAGATCAGAGAATGACAGCTTACGAGCCGAAAACAAAAAGCTTATCGAGGCCCTGTCTAATTTGAGTCTGAATGCTTCTACTTCACCGGAGGCAACCTCAACATCGGCCAGCTATATTTCAACTCCTGAATCTATTCCTGGCTCGTCCATTGAAAGCGCGTCCGACATAGATTTTTTTGGTTATCAACAATCATCATCATCATCGTCGTCGTCACAAGCCTTTTTAAATGACTTGGCCGAATATCCATTCGAACAACAGCAGCAGCATCATGAATATCCACAGCAGGAACCCTCTCGAGCCCCGCGCATCAATCCGCGAATTGTCAATCTTCTCCCCACATTTAACTCTACAAAGGATACCAACCCTAATTTGGTAGAGTGGCCATTAGCTTATGGAGTTAGCTCTACTGCGCCAGGACTGCCTTTGAGTAACATGCAAGTGTTCAACACTCTTATTCCTGAGTCACTTGCTGAATTAGAAAAGGAGCAAGATGAGGAGTCTGATAGCAAAGAACAAGCTAGCGAGGACAAGCCAGAAGAGCCAAAGACTACAGTTACAGTCGAGGTTCTTTCATCCAAGCCGGATAAGGAGGAGTCCTGTGATAAGTCGACCACTCCTCTTGATCAAGAAGGCATCTGGGAAGATGCCCGAAAGGCGGCAGAAGAGGTTTACAAGAGACTAGGCGTTCATCTTGCCGGATTGTCTTTGGAGGAAAATGCATAGGCTACGACAGTGGGTACTGCAGCAGGATGGTTTGGCAAACATGAAATTTAAATTCTGATTTTACGGAGAGCGTTGGGCGTTACATATATATATATATATATATATTTCTTTTATTGTTTTATTATTGCTTGTTTACAGTGGTTTTTATATGATCTTCACTTATTGTAACACAGCCTCATTAGCAAACCTCTTATGTAAGCGCCCGTTTGGTTAATGCCGTGGTCGAGCTGGATATAAAAGTGGACACTTAAGCTATGTGTCATGCACAGTCCTGACCGTCTTGAAACGTCATGCCGTGAAAGGACTTGTTGAGTATCTGTATAGATATAAGATGTTTATTATATGTGTACAGACAGATGCTATCCATTGAACGACATGAACGAGGTTCGCTGCTGTCACCCCATATCTGTGTCGATGACCGTGCGTGGTCGGTGTCGAGGGCGCAACATTTAAATGTCTAAAAACCATAAACTCTTCTTGTCTGCGTAGCTTCTCCCTCACCACCCAAGTTCGTTCGTTTTGTACTCCCAGCCCAATTCTTGCTTGCCAATTTTTTTTTTCCTTTGCTGGGGCAAGTCACGAACGATATCTATTGGCTTGTGAACTGCCATGGATCCGCCAATTCCTCTTACGAACACGCCTGGCGGTCATGCCACTCGTTCGCCTTCGGCAACGTACTGCACCATATCCGCGACTGAAACCGCCGCCAGGCTTCACACCTCACTTGAGCGTGGCCTTGAATCACCGCAAGATGCGACTTACAGGCGAGGCGTGCATGGATTGAATGAGCTTTCTACAAACACAAAAGACAGCATAATTTGGCGATTTTTGCAGCAATTCTACGAGAACCCGCTTATCCTGCTCTTGCTAGCGTCCGCCGCGGTTTCATTCTTCATGGGAAACTTTGACGACGCGATATCAATCACTCTTGCCATTCTCATTGTCGTTACTGGTATGTTTATTTTTAATTGTTTATATATTATTTCTCATCAAAGTTGAATTGAATTGACCTTTTTTTTTTTACTACAGTGGGCTTTGTTCAAGAGTATCGATCTGAAAAATCACTGGAAGCTCTTACTCGACTTGTCCCACATCATGCGCATCTTATTAGAGGCCCAACTACGTCCACTGTATTAGCCAGTATTCTTGTCCCCGGTGATTTGGTATCTTTTGCAGTAGGCGACCGGATACCGGCTGATTTGCGAATCGTCAAAGCTGTTGATTTGCAAATTGACGAATCCAACTTAACCGGCGAGAACAGACCGGTTAGTAAGGTGGTGGATCCAATTGATGCCTCGCAATTTTCATCTGTTATTCCCGTTAACGAGCGTCGGTCGTGCGCGTTTATGGGCACCTTGGTTCGCGATGGTAATGGCACTGGCATTGTCATTGGTACCGGAACCTCGACCGAGTTTGGAAGTGTTTTTGCCATGATGAATGAAATTTCCAAACCAAAGACTCCGTTGCAACAAAGCATGGACAAGCTCGGCAAGGACCTGTCGTACTTGTCATTTGCCGTCATTACTTGCATTTGCCTGGTTGGCGTGTTTCAAGGTAGAGCATGGTTGGAGATGTTCACGATCGGTGTTTCACTTGCGGTTGCTGCAATCCCTGAAGGCTTGCCAATTATTGTCACGGTGACTCTCGCTCTTGGAGTATTGCGCATGGCAAAGCGAAGAGCAATCATGCGCCGACTGCCTTCGGTAGAAACTTTAGGCTGTGTTAATGTTATTTGCAGTGACAAGACCGGCACGCTCACAATGAACCACATGACTGTCACAAAGGCATGGACGATCGACATGCCTCAACTTCTCGACGTTGTCGATGGTCTTTCGGCTGATGGTGATAACGCATTGATGAATACTTTAGTGATTGGATCCAATTGTAATAATTCAAGGTATAACCAAGACGATCGATCATATGCCGGTCCACCTACCGACATTGCGCTTTCAGAAGTTTTGGAAAAATTTAGATTAGAAGATGTCCGGAACAGCAGGGTTAGAGTTCATGAAACACCGTTTTCTTCGACCAGGAAATGGATGGGTGTTGCATCCAAGACGGAAGAATCAGCAAGTTCAACCATCCATGTCAAAGGTGCATACGAAATAGTTCTTAAATTTTCCAATCACATTTTAAACAGCTCAAACAAAACATTACCATTAGACGCAGCACGGAAACAAAAAATTATTGATGCTGCCGAAAGCATGGCTCAAAAAGGGTTGAGAGTTCTTGGATTTGCTCTTGGCACTGGCGAAACGACTGAGAATCCCAGTGGATTAACGTTTACTGGACTTTTAGGCATGTACGATCCGCCACGGCCGAACGTGACCAAGTCAATATGGCGGTTAGCTCAAGGTGGGGTCAAAGTAATCATGATTACTGGTGATAATGAGGTCACGGCCAGCACCATTGCCAGGCAGATTGGCATTCCGTTATATGGAGGTTCAGGCAGCGTGCGGGGCAAGGCTGTCATGAAAGGCGAAGAGATTGAATCCATGAACGACATTGAATTGCAGGAAGCTATCAACACTGTGACCGTGTTTGCTCGAGTCTCGCCTGAACATAAAATGAAGATCGTGCGTGCGTTGCAAGGTCGTGGTGACGTGGTTGCCATGACCGGTGATGGCGTGAACGATGCGCCTGCCTTGAAAATGGCTGATATTGGTATTAGCATGGGCAAGATGGGCACGGACGTGGCCAAGGAAGCTGCAGACATGATTTTAACCGATGATGATTTTTCCACAATTCTTTCAGCCATCGAGGAAGGCAAGGCAATTTTTTCCAACATTCAAAATTTCTTGACGTTTCAACTTTCCACGTCGATCGCCGCGTTGTCATTGGTTGCACTCGCAACCACTATCGGATTGCCCAACCCGTTAAACGCGATGCAGATTTTGTGGATTAACATTTTGATGGACGGCCCGCCTGCACAATCACTAGGTGTCGAACCGGTCGATGCTGCCATCATGACCAAGCCTCCGCGAGACCGGAACGCGCCCATCTTGACCGGAAAACTTCTTAGCCGCACCGTGCAATCTGCCGTGTTCATTTTTATTGGCACCATGTTTATTTACATTATTGAGATGCACGACGGCGTTGTCACGGCCAGGGACACGACCATGACGTTCACATGTTTCGTGTTGTTTGATATGTTTAACGCGTTGGCTTGTCGATCAGCTTCCAAGAGCGTGTTTGAATTAGGACTACGATCAAACAAGATTTTTAATTTTGCAGTTGGAGGTTCGTTATTGGGTCAGTTGGCAGTAATTTATGTGCCTTTCCTGCAACGAGTTTTCCAAACTGAAGCCCTGTCATTAACTGATTTGGCCTTGCTGATTGTGATTGCATCATCAGTACTGATAGCGGATGAGATTCGGAAATACCTTGCCCGGCGGAAAAACGGATTTTTAGGATACAGTGTGAGCGTGTAAATATAATTTATATAACCCATAGTTATAAACTATTTGTATTAGAAAAAAAAAATTCGGTAATTTGGAACTTGTCATGTAATCAAACATAAATATGCGTTTTTTCAGTTTTAATTGTATTAAATAGAACTTATATTTTATTTGACCATATAATTGAAAAACTTATTATTTTCCTCATTCAAAAAAGCTTTAAAAAAATAAAATCAGTCTTTTTTTGATAGGGAATATGTACGTCTGTAAGGCCAATTGTTTCATATCGGTTATTAAAATTATTATTATTTTTTTTTTTTTCAGCCTTTAGTTCATAAATTCTAAATAATTTACATTTTTCAATTAATACATGCAAACATATACCATATCATACACTCATTCAAATCAACCAAACGTTCCTCCGCTCCTCGAAGCAGGCTTGCGAAGTTGTGAAATTCGCCAATCATTTGGATTAGCGAATCGATTATGTAGCGGTTGAATTCGTTCTGCTTTTTTGCGCTTCGATAGTTCTGATGGGTCGGCGACTTTGAAAAAAGTTGGTGCTGCTTCAACAAGCCATCGAGGTTCGATCGTGGTCACGCAATGCATGTATTCCTTCGACGTAAGAACAAGCGTGTGATAAATAGCGTACTCGGGATTTTTACCAAACAATGCCGATGATGGATGCATGTATACTGGTGTTCCTTCAATCAACGTGCGATATCCTTCCTGAGGATCCCTGCGGGACGCGTTCCTGAAAAAACCAGAACAAAGTGCCTTCCGCACGCGATCAGTATCCGCACCGCAACTTATGATCTTGTGTTTGTAACGTTCCATGATTGAAACCAATTGATCCCGGACTTCTTGTGCTCGTTTCATGCTTCGAGCCTGGATAAAGTTTTCAAAACACCATTGCGAACTGCGGCCGTTTTGCTTCCAAGCATTGTACACGGTTAGCATGGTTAAATGATCACCGGACGCGTCATGAAACTTTGCCTTTTTCTGATCAGCTTCCTGTTGTTTTTCCTTCGGCCGATAAAATACAGTTTGCACCGACAACATGGCCACGATGCTCAAAATTTCCTCTGATGCAGCCATATCAACTGACTGAATCAAAACTTTTGCCAACCCAGGATCCATAGGAAAATCGGCCATCTTTCTGCCTAACCTGGTTAACAATCCTTCATCATCTACTGCCGATAACGCGTACAATTCTTCCAATGCAGACAACATTGTGTTTGTAGGCGGCGGGTCCATGAAGTCAAAATGCAATAAATCATTGATGCCCATGGCTTTAAGCATCAAAATCGTATGCGAAAGATTCTGACGTTGAATTTCAGGTACCGTGCTGGGTTGCATTTCATTTTGAAACGCTGACTCGGTATAAAGCCGGTAGCATTTTCCAGGACCGGTCCTTCCTGCTCGTCCGGCTCTTTGCCGAGCTTGCGCCTGTGAAATTGGTAAAACCACAAGAGAATCCATGCCTAATTTTGGATCAAACGCATTAATTTTGACAAAACCGGGGTCGACAACATAATAAATTCCATCAATGGTAATGGAAGTTTCCGCAATGTTTGTGGCAATCACCACTTTCCGTTTTCCCTCTGGTGCAGGTTCAAAGATTCGACTCTGAACTTCACTTGGAAGCGCAGAATAAACTGGTAAAATAATTAACTCTGGGACGGATGGTCCTAGAGCTTTCATTCTTTCGAATAAGATCTCACATGAGGTATCGATCTCTTCTTGGCCAGTCAAAAATACTAAAATATCACCCGGTGGCTCTGTCAAATGAATCTGCATGACAGTTATAAGTGCAGCATCCAGATAGTCTGTTTCAGGTTCCTTAGTGAACATGACATCAACTGGATACGTCCTACCCGGAATAAACAGAATCGGGCAATTATTGAAATATGATGAAAATTTTTCAGCGTCGAGTGTCGCAGATGTCACGATTAGCCTCAAGTCTGGCCTTCGCTTAAGTGTTTCTAGCAAACTGTTAGAACTTGCCAATCCCTTTGAGCAAAAAAAAAAAAAAAAAAAAAGAGTGATGAGATAATCTCTTCACATTTTGTAAACTTACTTTTCAAAAGTGCAAATAACACGTCGGTTGCAATTGTACGCTCATGTGCCTCGTCAAGCATAATGACTGAATACTGCTTCAAATCTGGATCTAACAGAACTTGTCTCTGGAGCATGCCATCGGTCATGTACTGAATTTTCGTTTGCGGGCCGGTACAATCATCAAACCGAATCGTATATCCTACTTCTTCGCCAACCCGGCAGCCAACTTCCTCTGCAACTCGCTTTGCCACAGACGTGGCTGCAACTCGCCTTGGCTGCGTGCACACAATTTTACCCTTATCCGCAAATCCGTCCTCTGCCAGGTATTGCGTAATTTGTGTTGTCTTTCCCGAACCAGTGTCGCCGACGACGATTAGTAGCTGTTGTTCCCGAACAGCATCGATCAACTGTTGGCGGAGCTTAAATACGGGAAGCGATTGTCTTTGATCCTTGATACTTAAAGATGTAATTTTGCCAAACGAGCTGCTGTTATTGAGTGCCCTTTTCTTCCACTCAGGCATATCAGGCGCTTGCCTTTGTTTCATGGCATCTCTAATATCATCCGCAAATACTCGCTCACCAGCCTTGACCATTGGATCTTCCCATTGTTCACCAAGATTTGTAGTCTTTGCTTGTCTTTCGGCTTCCTCTTTAGCCTGTGCCTGCCTTTGCTCTCGTCTATCCTTGGCCAAAGTTGTACCAGTCATGGCCGCCCGGTATAATGAACCATCTGGTGCCTTAACGACTCGTATGGGACTTAGTTCCAAACTTTGCTTGGTCTGACCAGCTAGAAAAGGAGGTTCTTCTTCTTTTACTTCAATATCGATATCTTCCTCCGGTTCAAGATCAGCTTCGTCATTAACAGCCATCACGTCGTCGTCTATATCTGGATAGTCACCCGCAGATACCGCACCAGACGCGATCAGTTGTTTAATTTCCCATCTTTCTGGAGAGGTTAACCTTTTTTTTGCAGGCTTCTTTTGAAATGTATTATAACCTGACGATGATGAATACTCTCTCGTTGATGCTGCTTCACGCAATCGAAGATTAGGGGCCAGATCTTCACCTGTTGATTGGTCAACATCACTCATTGATAGTTCAATTTTGGACCCATCAATTCCAACCACTTTAACAAAAACTTTCTGATTGCGTGACAAGATGTCTTCTGGATGATTAACACGTGTGCCGTTTTGAATGCGAGACACGTGAACTAATCCGTCGCGACTCTGTTTGAGACCGTTAACTTGAACAAACGCACCAAAGTTTTTGAGATTAGCCACTCGGCCAATGTATATTTTATTTATTTGAGGTTCGTCGTCTAGTTCTTGTTCGCGGCCACGGTCACGGTCGCGTCGTCTGGAGCTTGAATCTTCTTCATACTTTCGCCTGTCACTGTCATATCTGCGTAAATGTCTGTCGTCCTCATCCCTGTCGTTACGATGCCTGCGCAAATCTCGATAATCATCTTCATGTCTGTCATGGCCATGCCTGCGACTACTTTCCTTCCGCCTCGATTCGCTTCTGTTATCATATCTTGAACTCCGACCATGATCGTCGCCGTAATCTAATTTTCGACTTTTGTACGTTACCGGACTTGGTGATTTGTAATTTCTGGAAGACCAAGTCGATTCTGGTTCTGGTGATGATTCGGAGTCACTAACCCTGTACTTCCTTCGTGATGGCCGGTCATGAGCAGACACCTTGATCGGCCTTGACTCGTGCTTGCTACCATTTGTGCCATCTTTCTTTTTGTATTTTGGATGCAAGGCCCGAATAAATCTGTCAATAGAATCAATCAATGATTTTGTAAATACAAATCCGGTCTTGTTAACTCGTTGTTTGAAATCTTCAAGATCGGTAGATTTTTCGTATAAGCCAACTATAGACTCTGCTAGCTCTTTATCTCGAACACCTATTATAATCAGTACGTAAATCTTTTTATTTGACTAAAAGAAAACAGTTGGAAAATATCCATTCGTACCTAGATGATTTTCTAATTCGCTAGTAATTTTGGCCACCAGCGATATTAACGTGAGCTTGTCAAGATCATCAAGAGCTCTGGATTTTTGGCTTCCATTACTAGATAAATCAAGTGACATTTTTTCTTTCTTCGTCCTATCGCCGAGATTTGACACTATGACTCTCAAATCGTTAACGATTTTGTTGGCGTATAAGTCAGGGTGCTCGTTAAACGAACTTGTAGTAACTATGGTATATACTCCAATTTTTAAAGTTTTCACGCCTGCACAACTTGGAACAGTTTTTCTTGTATGATATTTCCGGCAATTTTTTTTGACAAATTATTATTCTACATATTGTAATATACATATTAATATTTATGCAATCCCTACCAATTGTTTTTGAAGAATTGATTCCATCCTTAACACTTCTTCACCATATTCACGACGTACGTCAGATAATCGCACCAAAGTTCGCTGCGATCGGTCCTTGTGATATGAAGTTTTTGGTTTCTTAGATGGCGACGAAACGCCAGCCTCAATTGTCTTTCGGGCAAGAAACCAGGGCTCCGGCTTTTCGTCGATGCATGACAGAGTGCTCATCAAAACTACGTAGCTGTTCGAAACATCAATGTCAAACTCGTTAAAGTTATCAACCTGGGATGTCAATCCAGATCGTAGTCGCTGAATGTATTCGTATAAAGCAGAAGAAGCTAAAATTTGTCAGAATCATCTAGATAGAAACACATCACAAATCTTTAAGACTTACCATCTCTAAGATTACCATGCTCTACTCTCCAACCATATAAAATCTTATAATAATTCGGCGATGAGCGAACATCCACGGAGCTTCTGGCTTTTTGCTCCAAAATACTCTCCACCAGCCCATGAAGTTCTAAAAACGGATACTGCGCTAATCGAAAACTCTGATCATTCTCGCAAAGTTTAATCACAAATCCTTCCAAAAGTGATATCCGTATATCAGAATTTTGAATTTCAACCAATGATTGATATGCCGCGTCGTACAATGCTCCGCCTTGAGCTGCCCTATATGCCTTTGCACGTAACCTGTCAATATCGCCCTAAAAAATAGAAGTCAGCTTGAGAAGTCATTCATGATCAATATAATTTCGAGTCAAATACGAACCCCATCATTGATATCAACAGCCAACCTGGCAAATTCAGACGATTGAACAAACGCACCATTTTTAAACAACAAATCACTGACATGAATGGCATAAGCTGACACACCTAAGCCTGCAATATGTTTCTTCGAAAAAAAAGATAATGCGAGCCTGTTGACATCAGATAGCTGGGCGCCAGCAATGTTAGCCGACGCACGCGAAAAATAGAGTGACGCCTGTTCAGCATCGCCTAATGCAAGATATACTCGTCCCTTGACATAAGTAGACACGCCATCGACTGAAAGGTAAGGCGTGACTCTTTCACTCTCATAAACATATGAACCCGACAACAATGCACCTATACCACCAATCGCTGCGGAAGGACTACTGTGAATACTCCAGTATGAAATTACGTATTCAACGGCATCTCCAACACCGACAATACCACTGACCAAATCATTAGCGACAGTGCATGCTAATCCGAGCTCAAACTTTGACAATAAAAACTGCAAAATACTATCGCCAGGTCTAAATTTTTTTCCCGCAGCGACGACGGTCCTTGAGACATCAAGCTGATCAACAGTCTGTGCCAGTGCCTCGTCCTCAGTTAATAAGTTTAAATTTGATGCCAACACAGTTTCCGTGAGGATTTTCAGGAAGCTGTACGTTTTGAAAATCTGAAGAAATCTGTCATATAAAAAAATATGATCGGCACTGAATTCCTCGGAAATGTCGACTGCAAACACAACTAAAAACAATAAAATATCAACAAGGAATCCATACGTAGTGACTACTGAATCATGCACAGATGTGCTCAGAAACGTAGCCCCAATTGTCGTGAGATGACGTCGCGTGTTCAGTGACGGACGGCCGAAGGTTTGCGAAATGACATGATTAAATTCTAAATAACATAATTGCAAAACATTCTCCAGGTCTGAGATGTGATAAAGTCTTCTGTGCAAGTGGTCAATAGCTGAATCCGATATTTGGTCATTTAAAATGTTATCATAAATGGTACTCATGCGATCGCCAACTGAAAAATTGGGAGATTTCAACGCATCGTCGACCAAGGCAGAAATAAAATCTGCAACCACGGGTTGCGAAATTTGTTGCCTAAATGATCTCAATGCGTTTAGCAATGCTATATCTGGCTGGGACTTGGATTCTACATCAAGTGACCGATTCGATCCACGATCAGCTGACAATTGTGCATATTCCAATCCGACGCACGATCGCAGCGCGGAAACGGTAGAACCTCTGACTACCCAAACAATATTATTGATCGGATCCCTGGCCAAAGATAATGCTTCTTCTCCATGCTTGGACAATTCTAGACAAAGTCGTTCAAACCGAGTCCATTGCTGTTGAAGATCACGATTATACGACTCATAATCAAGTGAATCCAAGTTTCCGTAAAGTGATGCAGACAAGGATACAGATGCACTGACAGCATTTGCAACCCTGTTCACCAAGGAAAGGTTTATGTTTGTCGTTTTGGAAATTTGCTTCGCCGCATCAGACGCGGAATAGTGTTGTTCGTACACCGGCAATACAGATTCAATGATCGCTGGCGAAAATACGCCTGGCTGAAATATACTCTGTAAGTAACGTTCAGTAATGTCTTCGCTGAGTGTGTTGAAGTAGCCCGTGCTGTCGAGACGGTCCATTGAATTCAAACCCACCGACCGCCAGTGCTGAGCAGAATTATTACCCGAAACAGTTAAAATATCAAACAGGGCATGAACACGAGAACTTTTATTACTTTTCCATAACACGAAAAGATCCAATCCGTTTCTGGCTTGTACTAACTCAAAATCTGTAATCATCCAAATCGCATTATCGTCCGGAGCAACTGGTCTAATTGAAGTCTGTAACAAGTCCACCAACTCGGCTGCAAACCCATCCGATCTATCGATAGCCAGTTTCCATATTCTGAATTGACCATCACCCAGTGGACAATATGTTGCGATATAAACCAAATCATCAACCTGAGCGGTCGATATTAACGTTGAAGGCTCAAGTTCAAGTAATACTTTCTTATTATTGGGAAGTAATGCACGTTCCTGATCACTAGAAATATCGTATGCATTTATCGACGTTAAACTGTCAAGCGACCATAACTTGAGGCAACTGCTAATTGAAGCAGTAATTAAAAGAGGTAAATTTGGAATAGCAGCCATTGAGACCACAAGGTTAGTAGACACGGAGGGATGACCTTTAACTTTGTCACTTGACCCCCAAAGAAACATGCCACGAAGAGAAGCCAGGTAGCTTCCATCACTGAATATTCGCTCAGTATAATCTATATATTATGTATGTTAGAAAAAAGACTAATAATAAATTCACTGCACCATCCAGTGAATACAGAAATAATTTATTTCCCCCCTCCCCCTCCCCCCCCTTACCATTTGAAAGAGGATGAGACCGGTCAAGCCGTATTAGTCCGCCATCAAGTAAAGCAAACACAAGAGACCCGCCGGTCAAAGCAGTCATGAAATGAGGAGGCCGAAGATTAAAGTGTGCAGGCTCGTGAACATGACACCATTCAGTAGTCGGCCGGCGAATCCATTCGCCAGTAAAAGTCTTGTTATTTAAAGCGAATGTGTACAACGCCAGGGATTCTGTGAGAACGTCGATGGTTAAGAGGTCATCATGTTCGCTGATAACAACGCCGGCATGCTTTATCGGGGTGGAAAAACTAATTCGAACTCTTTGCAATTTTATTGGTGATGATTGCAAATGCTCATCCAAAATGGTTGAATCGACCGGTAACAAGTCTAACACGGTGTTGTTTTCCAACACGCGCCAAAGAATCGATCGCGGGAACACGGATTTGGAGTTGCAATAAAAAATCGAACTCTGACTAGCCACGAAGCGCCGTGAATAAATCTCTTCAACATCATCATTGATTTGCGGACGTTGATATCGTGATGATGGTACCGGAGGGTATTCATTCTCAATCTCTGGCGCAACCAGTTCGATCACTGGATATTCCAGGGACGACGAATCGACTCGTATGCTGGCCTCCTTCAGATACTTGGACGGATCCCGAGGCATAGATTCCGTAAAATTGTCTTTATTCAATTTTTTTGACCACAAAAGAATATTTTCTTTGATTCAGAATTCATTCTTCCAATTCCAGTTCAAATTTGTTTATATATAAAATTAAGGTTTTTTGGTCACTAAGCACCGCGCCGCAACGACTTGCCGGTCGGTCAAACAAGACGCAAGACGGACTGGCATTCAGATATATCTAGGCTAAACGGCCGCAATTGATTCATAGTCGTTGTGTCTTGGTTTATACGTTGGTAAAGATGATTGTGGATATGATTTTATGGGACTCGAGTAGTGGTGTAATGGCAAGGGACCATGGAAGACCCAATTTTCTGCGATTTCAATTTCATCATCAAGCTAAAACGACAACGACACAGAGCGAGTAAGACCATAATGAATATGTAACACGAAAGATTAATTGACAGTTCTTGTTTATATGCCATATTGACTGATACCCGTTTAACTAATAAAAAACTAGTTATTTTTTTATTTTACTTTCTAGAAGACTGATGAGTGTCGTACTACGATTGTTATCCTTTCATGACCTTGGGGATTCAACAAGCTTTTTCTTGTTTGTTTAAAGTACAATCAATATAATAAGAATTTAATCTTAACTGATTTTTATTCGCACGTGATTTTTTTTTTTTCTTTTGGAGAAACGTGCCAGATTTACATTACAAATGTAGTCCAAATTGGCAATGATCAGATCATAGCCTGTCAAACTTGGAAATGATCAAGGGCGGTTCAGTTCATTGTCTATTATATCGGGACGGGTATAAAAGTGCCAAGTTATGCAGGGCAAGCAGGTTTCGAACTATCATTTGAATAATCATTTTGTTATGGCCTCGTCGTCTTTGCCCAAAACCATGCGTGCGATCGTGCAACGCAGTGCAAGCTCAACAGATTTAACATTAATCACAACCCATCCGGTTCCAATCCCGATATCAAACTCAACCGAACACTTGATCCGTGTGCAAACTTGTGGCCTGTGTGCTGGCGAGCTACTATGGCCTAAAAATTTTCCTCCTCCGAAGCCGCGCGAGTTGATTCCATGCCCGGACATTGCCGGTACAATCGTTTCGGCCCCCCAAGGATCGCCATTTCGTGTAGGCGACGAGGTATATGCGCGTACTAATTACAATCGACCTGGAAATGCGCGTGAATATACAATCGGTGTGACAGATGAGATTGCGTTGCGGCCGAAAGGCTTAAGCTGGGCTGAAATTGCATCTATTCCAGTTTCAGCCGAAACAGCATGGCAAGCCCTTTTCATTCACGCTGGCATTGTCGCCAGTGACAATGATATTGATATTGCAGCTGCACAAAAATTGTGGAAGGGAAAGCGGGTTCTTGTCACTGCCGCTTCTGGGGGAGTCGGAATTTGGGTCACGCAGTTGTTGGCTCGTCTGCTCGGTGCAACCGTGATCGGCACGTGTGGTACCAATAATATTTCGCTAGTGCGATCCCTGGGTGCCGATGAAGTCCTAGACTATCATAAGACGGATTTAAAAAAATGGGGCGCCTTAGCGGCAAACAAGGTGGACGTTGTGATTGACTGTATTGGCAAAAAGTCACTAGCAGATTCTTGGTGGACCATTCGTGATGGCGGGGTAGTCCTCAGCATCTTTCAACCACCAAGGCAAGCTTGTCCTGACGGCTACAAAGGCAAGGGGGTGAGAGATGTTTTCTTTGTGATGTCACCTAACAAGAAGCATTTGGAGATGATTACAAAGTTGGTGGAGCAGGGGATCTGTCGACCTATGGTTGATTCGATTTGGCCGCTTGAACAGTTTAAGGAGGCGTTTACACGGCTAGATAATGGTCATGCAAGAGGAAAGATCATCTTGAGTTTGACATTGAATCAGTAGGCGTATATTTATTTGTTTTAGTTGTATTGTGCTCGTTAAAACAATGCCTCCCTAGTTAAAAGGTGAAATCTGAAAACGTAAGCGCTTATGTAACGTGCCTAGTTGTTTGAAACGCCGCTGAGCAATTAAGGTTAACCGCCGTCGGAGCGCGTTCCTGAAGCAAGTAACGATGGAGAACAACATAAATATCTCGAGCTCCCCGCCTCGGATCTTTGGGATCAATTTTTTTTTTCTGTTTTCTAAATTTTCTATTAATTGGCATGTGAACTACGTTTTTATGTGTTGAAATGACATGTTGCTAACATGCAATAGACCTCACTCGCGCAAAATGTCTTCTTCATCACCAGTACCTTCCCGTATGTTGATAATCTAACTTATTTTTTTTCTTCTGCAGACTTGCTAACATTTACGTGTTAAAGCCGTTGGTGTTTACTTAACATCAGATCCGACCTCGTTTGCTTTGACTTCTGCCACTGCTCGGTGGCCAGTCATCATCACCGGTGTGATCGATGACATCCACCGCACCGCACTTGAATCCGAAGGCGAGAAAGTCACCGAGGCCAAGGAATTGATCGAAAAGATTGGTGCCGTGAAGCATGAAATTGAACATGATCGTCAACTTGTGTAAGTCAAATAAATTACGACGAGCCTGAATCAGATGGCTCATTCATTCATTCATTCATTCATCCACTTTTTATTTTGACTGACATGGGAAATTTTCATAAGCCCACTTGAAGATGACGGCCTTGATGACATTGCATTGTACAATGCCGAGCTGGAACGACAGGGACCGATGACCTGGTTAAATGCTCCATGGTTATACTCCGAATGCTACCTGTACAGAAAGCTTTATAGCTTTACCGTGACCACCAAGCATTGGAAAGATTATGATTTTTTCGGACGTCAGAAGCTAGATGCATTCCAGTCATCTGAAGTTGCGGTCGCCGAACTTGCCTTAAGATACAAGGCCTTATCTGGGCAATTGCACGAAAACATTACTCAGGAACAATTAAAGTTGTTGTTTCGGGAATTTATTGACATTTCATTATGGGGAAACGCCACCGATTTGTCGTTACTGACGAATTTGTCGCTTGATCAGCTGCAGAGCCTGCAAGGCGAGAAGGCTCGCAAGGAGTCAGAGAAGAACATTCTTGTCAACGACGTTGATAAGGCTTGGCAAGCCATTTCTGGCACCAAAGATGGCCGGGTCGACATTGTCTTGGACAATGCTGGGTTTGAATTTTATGCCGACATTTTGTTTGCACTGTTTTTGTTGGATTCTGACCTTACTGAAACCGTGATTTTTCATCCCAAGTCTTTGCCTTGGTTCGTGTCAGACGTTTTGCCGATTGATTTGTCCGTGCTGATTAACGCACTTGGTTCGTCTACGTTCTTCACCTCACACAGAAATGAGATTGACTACTTGCATGGCAAACTTGTCAAGTATAACGAGGAAGGTCGGATCTTGATTCGCACTTCACCATTCTGGACTACTTCTCTTGCGTTCTGGGAGATTCGTGAAAACGGATTAGGAGGAGGTCACGCAGTGTGGCAAGATTTGAAGAACTCCAAGACTGTCATTTTCAAGGGTGACCTGAACTACCGCAAGTTGACATACGATGTAAGGTTTTTGTTGTTTCTGTTTTATTATTTTTTTTTTTTTTTTTTTTACTTTTGGGCTGACTATGATTTTTAGGCTGAATGGCCTCGTTCAACATCATTCAAAGAAGCAATTGGTCCATTGGCAACTAGCGGTGTGAAAGTGTTCTCATTGCGAACTTGCAAAGCCGACGTTGTGGTTGGCTTACCCGATGGTAAGGACGTCGAGTTGGAAAAGGAATGGGAGGCAAAAACTGCCGCCAGTGGCAAGCCGCAGACTGGCAAGGGATGGGCTTGGAGTGGCAAATGGGCCGTCATGCCATTCTCTACCGGTCAGTAAATTTTATTTTAAAACAAATTCGATCATTTTTGAAGATAGCGGATGAGAAGGTTTTATTTCGTTTTGTTTTGTTTTACTTTCTTTTTTTTTTTTGGGTACTATACAATACATGTTTCCGTATTTTTGGTTTGTACGATTGGTTGCGGTATAGAAATGTATCAAATATAAAAATGTGAAACCCGAAACGTGAAACGATTCATAATTGATTAACAAGCAAGCCTCTTCTGGTACGTACTACCAGTTATATTGTTAATTTTTTCTTTTCTTAAACGACTCAGGAAATCCCCTTGTTATCAGTCATTAAAAAAAAAATTTTAAACCACTTCTTTATGCCAAAAACGTAGTTTATATTTTTTTTTTAAAAATTCCGTATAAGGATGACTATACGTTACAATAGTTGGAGAATCATCATTGCCGGTTGCGAAAAAAAAAAAAAAATAAAAAATAATACCACGTACAGGAAGCGTTCTGACAATTTTTTTTGTAATAACTGGGTATATATATGTATTAAATTCACATACATGCGTAAGTTTTGTTAAAGCTATACAAATAAAATAGATGGATTCACAAAATTGGCTGTCAAACCCTCAACAAGATGTAAGTAAAAGTAATATGACGACGTTTCATGAAATTGATAACGTTTTTTTCTTTTTTTATTTAAAAAATTCAAATCTGTGTACTTATTAGAAATGTCTATGAAAGAGCGTACACCTTATATATACACCGTAGATCGTGTGGTTTTTTTTCTTTTTGATTGCCAAATAAAAAAATAAAAAGCCAGTAATACCGGATGGCAAAACAAAAAAAAAAAAAAAAAAAGCGCGGGTATTCATTCACTTTCGTAACCGCAGTTCCCGAGATGGAAAAGCAATTAAGGGTTAGGCGAGTGCAAGTTTCAGGTTTCGTACAAGCCCCTTTTCTGTTATATAACACAAAAAAAACAGTACAACTAAATTGAACTGTGAGGTATGTCCTGTTCGACAAAAAAAAATTTTAACCTAGGACTAAATATGCTATATGTACGAAATTATATTTTTTTATGTGCGCAGAGGTTGAGACCACACTTCAAGAAGCTTTAAAAATTGATAAACAACCAAAACACGTAGTATAGAAGTTCACAGTTAAAAGTATATATTACATAATAAATATACCAATGCGTGGCAAGATTCACAATTCACAATTTGCGTCACTATCTGATCACGAAATGAAATTTGCCTTGTAAGGGTTACAGTAATATCGCAATCAAGGTTTTGGCAACAACCGGATCACATAATTTGTACCCAATACCGTGTGATCTAAGCTGGCAAAAAAGATAATCCGAAACGACCGACGTAATGTACCACACGTGGAATGCACAGCAATTTACAATTTACATCCGAGGAGAGGCTTATGTCTGGATAATTTTAATTAAATGTAATTTCCCAGAAACCACGCTCGTAGCTCATGTTCATGCTTTCTCCTAGTTGGATTTTTTTTTTTTTTTTAATTTCCTTATTGGAATGACGTAGTTCGCTAATTGTATACACACCGTTAAACAAGTACCGATGCTGTATTGAATGTTTGTCCTTGTCAATTTAACGCGAATGATGGATGATCTCAAGATAAGGCGAACATGATACCTTTTTACATGGATCACACTTACCCAGAAAAACGCACATAAAAAAATGCCCAGACAAAATGAATTTTTTGCAGGGTTCGCAAATAAATTAAACAAATTATTTTTTTATACGCATACAACATTGTGTGGTCTTGTGCAAATTGAAGCGGTCGGTTGTTGTTGTGTACCCAAAATATAATATAATTTCTATAATCTATAATAACAATTCCCTGTCTATCTCATAATAATAAAAAAAAAAAGAACCCCAATGTGTATATATAAAAAAAACCGCAAACCCATAAAAAACCAAGCTAAATAAACTCCATTTAATTTTCAACCAAACCCACAATGCTGTTGAAATCACCCATAACAATGACGATCTCTCCGTTTTTCAAATCCGCGACTTGATCTTTTTGGCCAACCTTTCGCAACGATGACAAAGCAATGCCATGGTTTCGTGATTGCCGTGCCAACTCATGACCACGGTATAATCTTGATTGACCTATGCAAACCCATTCCCTGCCAGCGGCAGCACGTAAGACTTCCAATTCATCAGCATCATCATCCACGGAGCCAATGTTAGCCCAGGGGGTCATGATGTCACGGTACAAGACTTTCGCGTCCTTGGTCTCCTTTTGGTAGTCATTGCCAATGGCACCGCCAGGGTGCCAACGACCAAAGTTCTTCTTGCGCTGTTCTTGTTCTTGAGTAATGATTTCAGCCAGTGTAATGCATACTGCGTCACCAACGGCTAAGCAGGCGGTCGTGGTAGTCGTGGGAGCGGGGACACCGTAGAGTTCCTTTTCGGTCAAGGTCTTGGGGACATGTGCCGACAACACTGCAGCCGAGGACTTGGCCAGTGGTGCTTCGGGGTTACAGGTCAGGCATATCCGTGGCAAACCAGCTGGCACATGTGGCAACAACGTGTTAAGTTCTGGCGTGTTGCCAGAAGCGGAGATCATTATGAGCACGTCGGCCGGGCGCAACACGCCAAGATCGCCATGCAGAGCATCTGAAGGGTGCAGAGTGGCGGCATGAATGCCGAGCGAGTTCATGGTGGCCACAAGCTTGTCAGCAATCTTGTAGGACTTGCCCATGCCGGTGATAACAATTTTGCCACCTGAAAGCTGGGAATTGTGCATGTGCTGGATGGCAGAGATGTAGTTCTTTTGGGTGAAGTCGTCCTTGGCATACAGCTCTGTCAAGTGGGTCAGAGCCATTGACTGCGACCGCAGAATGGTCGAAGCCGTGTTCATGATGGAGGCTGGTGATGACTCAGCTGGCGGAGTGATGGGCGACTTGTTGGAGATGGAAGGATTTTGGTGGAGGCAAGTATCGCAACGCATGATGATTTAAGTGAGCCGAGACTGCAAGAGAATTGTAAGTTAGTTGACTGCTCATCGAATTGCAAGTAATCATCATAGTACTAGTACGCACAATTGAAGCGGTGTATATGCTGAGTTATGGACAGGAAGTAGAAGTTAACTAACTAGGTAAGATACTTCTTATCGGGATGATGAAGATTGAGAGAAGAAAACCGGCTGGAAGGGGCGACAAGGGCCAGTATATATAGACAAAGTGGATGAGTACTTTTGGATATTTGCCTTTCGCGAAAGATTGAAAGTTTTGTTTCGTAAAGTGAGCGTCGAGTGATCTGCCTTGGGGTACAGTTTCTCGTAATTGTCGATTAAGATGAGCATGAGAAGATTACGAGTAAGTACTACTTGTGCAGGGTAAGGTGACAGACAAATGTACGGTGTGAGCCGGCGCGGATCCGGGTTGGCACTTACGCGGTTACAGTTGCGCACTAACTGCGCCACGGGTCAGCCGCGTGTTTCAGCGACCCGCGGTCTGACCCGAAACGCTGTGCGAGTACTTGTTTGATTTATGCTGCGGTATACTGCTGATCTTTGTAGTTGTATTAATAATTTCTACATATTCTTAGTATATATCGTTGTTTTATTTGCATTATAGATCAAAAAATGCTAGGTAGTGGGTGTTGTTGCTGCCGAGCAGTTATTGGTACTTGCATGTTGCCCAACTAGTACGTGAGCTGTCAGCGGCACATACGTGACTAAACATGCGTGGCAAAAGGGGCAAGTCACGAATCACAAAACACTGACATCATGACAATCACAAATTTGCCCCTTGCGTGAAGTTGGTTAGTTAGCTTTGGTGCAATTGCCCCTTGTTCATTTACCTCAATTTCCGACAACAAATCAACTAACTACGTTATCTTGTATTATCATGTATGTACATGGCATCACCATTAGCCAAATCCTCAATTATAGCCACAACCTCACCACCCGCCGCCGCCGTCAACAAAAATATTAAATCGAATATAATTTTTAAAAAAAAATATATATATATATTATAGAAAGAAATAAATATAAATAAATATACATGCCATCAATATCAACCCCACATCCAGTCAATAAATTCGCATGTCCATCCGCCCCAGAACCAGACCCGAATAAAGGATCCCAAAAACGACGGCCAGATATGGTCAAAGACTCCGGCACAGCCATATCCTTCACTTTCAACTCCTTCACCCCATTCCAGCGTGTGTCGAACACGACAGGTGCCTAGAAAATTGTACCATTTGGGTTCTTGGCAGATTGTTTTTCTATCCAGATGCTTAAATAACGGGCCAGTCGGTCCGTCAATATATCGCCATTCAAACGGATGGTAATGTTGTCGCGGGTCTTCAGGGTCCAGCTTTTCATCCCCCCACCGGCCCGGGAAGTACAACCATTCTGCATCCGCCTCGGTTGACTGACCCTCACCATACACAACTTCGCCATCGTACGTGAAGGCAAAATAATTCTGGGCCGGGTCCCAGAGCGGACCCCGATCAGTGAAATCACTAAGCATGCGAAACGGCAGGTCGTGCGAATGTTGGCCGGCCGATCCATAGTTTGCATGCGTGCCTCTTGCAGAGAAAATTACCGGTCGGTCTGGCGCAGTCTTGAGCTTTTCCAATGCTTTGTAAGTAAACCCACTACCGCCCCCATGAGCTGACATCCAAAGTGAATGTGGTTGGCCGTTATGGAATCGCAAGATCGAATGTTCCCAATCGCCAATGTGATTGCCGTACGGACCTCCACCCATGACGAACGGTCCCAAATTAAACGAATAAAAATAAAACCAAAACGAATCAACCCATCCGTCACCTTTGTCAAATACGATCAATACTGCTGGTGCCGGATTCAGCCCAGTTTCTATCGATGGTCGGTTGCCGATTCCGGTGACCCAATCCGGGTCGACATCAAAATCAGAATCTGACGTCAGGTAAATGTCCGCATCTCGAGGAAGTCGTCCAACGTCACGCATTGTCATTGGCAATTTAATGTTAAGCCGGTCAGTAATATTTTCACTGTTGAGAACAGGATACATGTGACTGACACTGTTTATAATCTTCGTTAGTTTCTAAGAAACCAGGCCATTAGGCAACAAACACTTGGGTACGTACAAATCTCGGACATCACATGGTAGGTATACTTCTTCAGAATATAAGTGTACGACAGGAGCTAGAAAAATAATTAGTCTCATTAAAACATACCGTAGTGCCACTTTTTAACTAAATGAATTCGCATACCGTATTTGATCACGTAATCTGGAATCTGACCTGGCTTGATTGACCAGTCTTCTGGCTCGTCCTTAGCGAACATTTTGAATGGCACCATGGTTGGGAATGCATGTGCAATAGAAGCAACTGATAATACAAGCAAGGCTATGAATGGAATTGAAGATAACCATGTATTCTGATAATGATGACCAGGCTGCCACTGCTGTCGCTTATATCGCCCTTGTGTGGCAGAAAGCGACTGAGCTGTGCTTAAACGACTCATAATAGCAAATAAAGTCCAGAAATTGATAATAATCCCAGATAATTACTTAAACAAATGAAAACAATTTTTTTGAGTGTCAGGCGGCGGCAATTGCCATTGAGTAATGACAAAATTGGACAAGATTGCAATCTGTGATAATTACTATGGTACGTCAAATGTAAGTCAATAAATATAATGTACAACAGGCTCAAACATACCAAAAATCACTAGTTAGATTCAGTTCGAATTAGGCGAAAACTAAATTTGATTTAAAAAGTTGACATTAACAACGTACGTAAGACGTTCTACAATCTCGATGCGGGAAACGCAACCAAAGAAAACCGGCATGTCTTTCGCGGTGCGCGACATGTTATGGCATATATGCAGCAACACTAGGGCTATGCGGCGGACAATTGAGCCGCGAGAACTGGGGCTGAAATTCATGACAAAACAACCATAAATAAAAACAATTAATTCAACATACACATAGTTATATATATAAATATATACATTACTTTTTTCTGCTATATAACAATGAAATCAGATTGCGCACCTTGTTTACGTCCCTAAAAGTTAAACTTATGCGTGTGTTTTCTCGAGGCAACGAACCATGGTTGAATGTAATCTTGTCCTTGACTGTCTGACTGATGGACGACCAATTGGCCACTGACTCCGGTGTCAAGTTATTATCAGTTTTAATGTCACGAATGCCATGTAAAAACTCGTTATACACTTTTTCCGTAGTGATGAGCAGACTGCAAGATCGCGTCAGTAAAAGTAAAACAAAAAAAATGGTTCCATACAAAAATTTTTCTATGGCACATACCTTCTTGGCTCTTGAAGAATCCGGTGCGATAATTGCCGTGTCGACTTGTCAATGACTTCAAGTACTATTTGACTGCGGAGACTGACGGTAGCAACGAGCGGGTAGTATGCGTCGCCATCCTCATGAGGCATGATTCCCTGGCCCGGCTCATACTCGTTGATGAGGCAATGATTGGCCGTCTTGTGCGGACTTTCAGCCCATATACCGAGTTCAGTCAGCTTTCTCGTGCAAGTGTCAGCCAGCCACGACGGTAATGGCTCATTTGTGGGCAAAACGCCGCTGATTAGCTGCGTCGGATACGCCTGCAGTCTTCTGTGGGATAACGTGGTCCATTTGGGTGCTGGCGCGGTAAGAACCTTTCAAACACAAACAGGGTTGTTAGCATAAATGTGACTCTGTAAATACCGTAAAAATATTATACCTTGTCGAGAATAAATTGCTCTTCTTCCGGAGTGATGAAGTCAGCAATGTAGTAGGCCCGCTCCGGTAGACTCCTCAGGCGATATTGCTCAATGTCAATCTCCGTGACAAAACCCATGTGAATTGACTGCAGTCATTAGTTAATTACACCTGAAAAAACTATAATTACTACCGGGTATACACTTACATGATTATAATAAACTATCCAGGCAGATGTTATATTTAGGACGATGATATAGTTGTTATATAACCCATATTCATCACGTGACCCGAAGGTGGACAAAAATATAATTTGTGGAAATTTGGAAACAAGTGCGGCGGCGTCTTGGTCAGGCGAAATCTCGACATTTCGCCGCCTTTTTTTCTAGTTCAAAACGCTTTATTTTCATCTTCTTTTCTATCTTCTTCTTCATCTTCACTTTTTGTCGTCGTTTGCTGCTGTTCACTGTTCAGCATTAGCATCGAATATCACAATTATTTTGCTTAACAATGCCGCCGCCGTTGTCGTCGTCGTTATTGCTGGCGCCCGTGCTTGAGGTCGACTCACAACCACAACAACCACAAAGACAACAACAATTAGACCCAGTCCCATCCATGCCATCGCATGTCCCAACTCGGTCAGCTTCGGTGTCATCGCCATTTGGCTTTCCACTTACTTCTTCGTCTTCATCTTCATTATCATCTTTATCTTCTTCTTCTTCATCACGACGGCGGCCATCAAAACTTGTGATTTCCCTACCAAAGCTGCCTTACCGCCACCATCATAGCAGCAGCAGCACCAACTATGGCTCTACCAACACACCACAAGTGCCGCATTCAGCATTTGTGTTTCCTCCCACTGACTCGTCCTCACTGGCCCGGTCCCCAACTTCGGGTTCGTACTTGGGTGATAATGGGTCACCTCGGTCAACAATATGTGCTTATCCCGATGGGCCTGTCCAAATCTACAACGACAACATTTTTCTCTACTCAGAACCTAATTTGCACACAGCGTCAAAGTTTGACGTTGTGATTAATGTTGCAAGAGAAGTCGTTAATCCGTTTCTTTCAGACCCGCCGCTGTCTCCTCCATCTCTTTCATCATCGTCATCATTATCATCATCATCATCTTCTTCTTCTTCTTCTTCTTCTTCTTCTTCTTGTTCTTCTTCTTCTTCTTCTTCTTCTTCTTCTTCTTCAGATTCATCTTCTCCAGTCACTCCAGAAGGCCCCAAACCTCATCCTGCATCCAAAACAGAATACATTTCAATACCGTGGGATCATTCATCCCGACTGACTCCGGATCTACCCCTGTTAACTCAAATCATGGCGGACCGGTCGGCACAAGGTAAAAAAATCCTTGTTCACTGTCAATGCGGTGTCTCTCGCTCTGCTTCGCTTGTCGTGGCGTTTGTTATGAAAGAAAAAGAGTGGGACTTAAACACGTCATACTCTTGGGTAAAGCAAAAAGCTCCCGCCATCGGACCCAACATGGGTCTCATGTATCAACTTATGGAGTGGGGCAGGATATTAACAAGCTCGGCAAACATTGACCTTAATACTAAAGAAGGGGACGAGGATTTTATTACTACTCCTACTCTTGTTTCGGCTCCTACCCTCACACCTGCATCATCTTTATATTAATTTTTTTTCTACATTTGAAAGTCATGTAATTTTTTTTCGTTTGGATTGGCGTGTTACCGGTTGCTTTTTCTTTTCACGTTTTCAACGTCTGTCAAATATTTACATGTAATGTTTATTTTATTTTGTTTTGTTTGTTTTCATGTTGTCTCCCTTTCTTCTACTATGTTCGTTAGACCATTTTTAGAATCAGTCAAACTAAACAAAGTATTCTATGTTAATCTCTAGAGCCGATGCAACTATGCCTGGTAGTTCAAAGTGTTCCAACACTTCTGGGTGCAGAATACCGAACGATCCAATTTGAACTGTCTTCGATGTATCTTCCTTTGTGCGATAATACACAGCAGCCGCCCTTCCAGGGAAAAACGTGTCATCTAGAAAACAGAAAAAAAAAATTAGCTTCCAACTATAATTTTAAAGTATTAAATCACTACACCTACCTTCCAGTGCTTTGATGAAGTATCCAGCAACACCTTCGTCGGTTTCCTTGATCCATGACACGCGCAACATTTTCATCACTCGATCCAGTAACCCATGCACGACTTCAAATCCTGAAATCTTGCCAGCAAAAACCGCTGCCCAGTGACGTTCGTTGTACGATTTTCTTTCCAGGGCTTCATTCTTAAACGCCACATCGGAGACTTCAAAAACTTTAATAGGCAGGCTATGCATGCGGTTTTCCCGAATCGTCTTCAAAATTCCCGGTAACAATGATGTCCGCACAACCTGGTATTCCAGTGTTTTAGGGTTGGCCAATTTAACTGCCGTTTGATTGTCATCCTTACGACGCAAAAACTTAAAGTTTTCATCGTGGGAGCATAAAATCAGCGGTAGCACTTCGGACCACTCAGCCATAGCTGTCTCCCTTCGAACAATATCCGACACTTTGTTAAGCGAAAAAGGATCACCAATCGTGCTTGATTTTCCCGGGAACGTGCGCTTCAAGTTGTTATATCCGTATGCGATTCCGGCATCTTCCATAATGTCGCATTGATGTAAGATGTCCGGCCGCGTGCATGGAATCGACACTTCAAGTAAATTCGGATCAGTTTTTGATACGCTTGCGACAAGTGACATGCGAGTCAACAGATCCGCAATCTTTTCAGCCGATTGGTCAAACCCACAGCATGAATTAATGTACGACACTTCGGCAACTGAACTGCGAAGTGAAATGTCCGGCGCAATCCGTGACTCGCCATTGTGTTCAGAAACAATCTCAACCGGCTCAACCGTAAATGGCTCGTCACAGTATTCAGAAAACATGGCAACAACCTGGTTAACTACGATTTCAACCTTCGTTTTATCCGTAGCAGTGACTTCTATCAGAACATTCTTAGTATCCAATGAAATCTTAGAATGCTCAGAGTTGATAATTGGTGGCAGTGATGCGACCCTGTCCTTTGCGTCCAAAACAACAGGGTAAACTGGTGAGTCTCTAATTATGTGCAAAAATCTGCCCAAATGTTTGTCACCATCATAAAATTCTATCAATTCTTTGCCGCTCAGTGTCTTGGTTTGATTTAATGGAACAAAAGAAAATTCTTCTGGCTTTAGCGCAGCGTACGTAAACGGACCTTCGATCGTGTCCAAGTCGTGCGTGCCCATGGAGACCAATGTCCGATTTCGGCAAAGGTTACTGTGCAACTTATCTTGCAAGCCAATAAAAGATTCATACCGACGAGAAGTAAACTTAACGTTGCGCAAAATTGCACCAGAAATGTATTGACGCACTTGACTGGTCTCTGGCTTAACAATAATCTTTTCGAGCTTTTCCGGCGTGGTAAGTCGATAGTTGGGTAACTTTGATCGACCCAAAAAGATATTCAAAGCTCGAGCAATTCCTTCAAAGCATAACATGTCATATCTGTTGTCTTATTAGCCTTGTCTAAAAACCACTTAACATTTCAAAATCCTCGCTCACCTGTTGGCTGGAATCTCAATCTTCAACTGTGCTCTTTCTTGAACACCGTCCACAATTGGCAGTTCACCCTGTGACGTCTTCTTATCGTTAGCAAGCATAATATACAAAACTATTGCATAACCTACATCCTCATCTAATTCGATTCCAAACTCAAAGCAAAGCTCATCAAATTCCTCAGTTGAGTACTCGCGACTAAACCGATTAATCAGAAGCAAAAAAAAAATAAAATCACTATAAACGTACCCAAGAGCCTTGTAGAGATCTTCTTTATCAACAGCAACAGTCGGCATTGTATATTTAGTCTTCAATTTCTATGTCAATGGAAAGTTGCAATTGATGTCTGTTTCAAAAAAAAATGATAAAAGAGACTCAAAGTCAAAAGTCTAATAGGTCATGACGTTTATGCCATAAAGTTGCTACGCATTTGTCAAAACTCGCTATTGTATATTGTTCGTGTACGAGTTCTTGGGTCGTGCGAAACGCAACAGCAGCCGAGAGAGAATATCTTATCTACTTTATAATCTTCAGGTTGAAAAAAAACATTGATTTTGCTCTACGTCAATAATAATTCAACAAGTCCTGGTAACTGGCGCAGTATTATCAACCCCGTTGTTGCCTTGGTTTTATTCAGATCTCGCTGACCGTATAAAGAACTCTTTTTATATTATTTTTTGTTCGGTGACGACTCTCCATCACCACGAAACCTCTCGAATCGCCGATCGCGTTTAGTGCATTTACTAAATGGAGTCTAAGATTGCAAGCGATGAACTATATCCTATTGCTGTTCTCATTGATGAACTAAAGGTATTGTTACAAGTGTTTTTTTTTCGGTTGGATCACGTTTTGGTTAATCGCGTGTTTAGCACGATGATGTGTCTCTACGGCTAGGCGCTATCCGGCGCTTATCTACCATTGCTTTAGCTCTTGGCCCAGAGCGAACGCGATCGGAATTGATTCCCCATCTCGAAGGTAAGGCTATTATCATTTGTGCCTTATCCACATTGAACTAATTTTTTTCTACTTTTTTTAAACCGGTTTGAAAGATTCATTGGATGAGGAAGATGAAGTTCTTACGGTTTTAGCTGAAGAATTAGGCAATTTTGTGCCATATGTTGGTGGGCTTGGCTATGCGCAGGTCTTAATTCCTCCGCTCGAGACTTTAGCCGGTACAGAGGAACCACTGGTTCGAGAGAAGGCGGTTGATTCTCTCAACAAGATCATCTCAGAAATTTCACCTAGTCAAGTTGAAGAATATTATATTCCACTTATTCAACGACTTACGTGGGCTGATTGGTTCACAAACAAGGTGTCCGTATCTGGTATTTTCCCATCAACGTATCAGAAAGTGAGTGACGAAGGAAAGATTACTTTGCTCAAGTTATTTGAGAAATTGGTTTATGATGAAGCTCCCATGGTTCGCCGAGCTGCAGCCACCAACTTGGCCCATTTAGTCCCTCATATAACAAAGGAGATTGTCATTTCCGACATTGTTCCATTGTTTCTTTATCTTTCACAAGATGACCAAGACTCTGTTCGTCTTCTTACTATCGACATTCTTGTTGCCATTGCTAATTTGCTGGGCCCTGAAATTGCGCGTGAGCAGTTATTATCTCAGATTAAGAAGCTGTTTGTCGATAAGAGCTGGAGAGTTCGTTATATGGTCGCGGACCGGTTTGGTCAAATCTCTATTGCCGTTGCTGTAGGCGATGAAACAATTCTTAATCAGGAATTTGTTCCAGCGTTTGTGAAGTTG
The DNA here is from genome assembly GCF_038497905.1 of Lipomyces japonicus. Lineage (NCBI taxonomy): Eukaryota > Fungi > Ascomycota > Lipomycetes > Lipomycetales > Lipomycetaceae > Lipomyces > Lipomyces japonicus. The sequence continues at coordinate 62,075 of NW_027117865.1, forward strand.
CTCAAGGATGGTGAAGCAGAAGTGCGAGCAGCCATTGCCAAGCAAATTCCAGATTTTTGCCAGATTGTGGATCGAAACGTTGTATTGGATGAAATTCTGCCCAGTATTGAAGAAATAGTCAACGACCAATCACAGCATGTCCGAGCTGCTCTGGCCTCTAATATCAGCAGTTTGGCTCCAATCTTGGGCGAAGCTTTGTAAGTTACATTGTTTTTGAAGTGTGTATTTTAGCATGTAAGCGTCTGACCAGGATATTTAGGACTATTGATTCTCTGTTGCCAATATTTTTAGAAATGCTAAAGGACGAATTCCCGGAAGTGCGGCTGAACATTATTTGCAAATTGGAACAAGTTAGCAATGGTGAGTAGTGATGACTGTCAGTGGAAGTACACGTGCTAATAGTTTTATCAAAGTGATTGGCATCAATCTTTTGTCGCAATCACTTCTTCCAGCAATCACACAGCTTGCTCAGGACAAGCAATGGCGAGTTCGACTTGCAATCATTGAATACATTCCTTTACTGGCATCTCAACTTGGAGTTGAATTTTTTGATACGCAATTGCGTAATCTGTGTATGACGTGGTTATGGGACTCCGTTTTCTCTATTCGAGAAGCCGCAACTGAAAACTTGAAGAACTTGACCAAGGTTTTTGGCGTAAATTGGGCTCAAAAGACTCTTATTCCCAGGATTGTTGAGAGCGGTTCAAATCCAAACTATCTTTACCGAATGACCAGTTGTTTCGCTGCCACCACTCTGGCACCGGTTCTCAGTTATGAAGTGATTACAGATGAAATCTTGCCTTTTTTAAATAGCATGGTGGATGATCCAATCCCCAATATAAGGTTTAATGTCGCCCGGTCATATGAAACTATTGGGAATTTGTTGCAGGAAAAAGCGGTTGAAGATGAAACATCGTCTGATGACAAGGATGTTACTATGGAGACGTCAACTCCCGCGGCTGATCAAACTACGCCTACCCCAGAAACTGAAGCTCAAAAGGAACGTCTTGTAAAGGCAAGGAAAGTTATTGCAGAGAACATAGTTCCACACTTGAACAAGTTAAATGAAGACAGTGACGTTGATGTTCGCTTTTTTGCAAACAAGAGTTTACAAGCAATCGGTTAGAATTTATAATATCGTATGATAATATTATTTGATTATAGTATATACATTTTACTGGATCACGAGATTGCATTTTTTTTAAATATATCGATAAGATAACTTATGAGTCAAGAAGGGCTTTTTCTCTAGCCCACCATTTTATACACGATGCATGACCTCCGTTTTCCAAATCCCATTGAACGTTATTATGTATTCCCTTCACGGTTTCATGCCTTGCGGCTCCACAAACCAAGCATAAATCGCTCTTATCGCCAGAATATGGAGGTAATGTAAAAGACCAGTCAATAGTTGGCAAATCATGTAAGCCAACCCCTGAGAGTCTGCCACACAGTGACTTCCACACCCGAGCCACTTCCCTGGCTTCCCTGTCAGCTTCAAATTTGCCACCACGTCGTTTACGGCCAGCACATATGCGAGCAGAAACTTGAGCTCCAGATATTAATGCTGCAAAAAACCTCTTTATTTGTCCATTAGATAATACTCTTCTTTTAAGTGGATAGGCCAAAGGAGCTAGTTCCTGAAATAATGGTAATGGCAGTGGAAATAAGTTCGTCTCAAATAATGGCAGAAGATATTCCGGTGGCGGAACTACCTCTTTGATAATTTTTTGATTTTTATTAGTCTCATCTGGAAAGTCTGGCCAAGGTTCAAAGTCCTCTTCATCATCTAATAAATCAGTTTTAGGTGCAAACAGAGAACCCTGTATGGTACCATTATCGAATGATTTGTTGACTGTGACCTTCGTAGTCGTTGCTTTTGAAGTGGTATTTTGTGATGCAGTAAAATTCGCCTTCAAAGGTTTCAACATATTCTGATTAGTGAATGATTCTTTCGAATCAATTGATAAAGGATTTAAAACCGAAATTGGCTGGATAGCTGATACAGCATCACGAGTTGCTGTTGAGTCTTCCGCATTTTGAAAATTGCCGAATTCATTTGATAAATCTGGTCTGATCAAGTTTTGGCTTAAAATTAAACTATTCTGGTTTGATTGCAAGGATGACGAAGGATCAGGAGGAATCGATTTTTGAGTGCTAGTAATGGCCGGGCTTGATTCATTCAAAATTGAAAACCAATCAGTGCTGGTGTCTGTAGCAACAGGTTTTTGTGATGCATTACCAGAAAGAATGTTGTCAAACAAAAAAAGATCGGCCTGTGATAATGGTTTATTCGTATTGTTGTTCATGATCTCGACACAATGTACTTGCTAAGTCGGAATTAATCGGCTAGACTATAAAATATTATAGCTGTATAATGCATACATAACTAGCTTATATAATGGTGATTGTAAATGTCCCTGATCATATTTAATTAATATGATATGCAATTGCATAAGTTGCCGATGGATTTGTGTGTCTGGCTGGCATTGCACGGAACGAGTAAAAATCACTTTACTCCAACATGCGCAGCCCCTGATTTTTTTTTTAAACTTGACAAGTATCCAAAACCTGCAATTGTTTAATGGCGATCCATGATAATAAATATCTTTCAAAAGACTGTTAGTTACGTACCGTATATCTGTTATTAATAATGGCCAGGACCGCTACAGAAATACAAGTTAAGCAGGAGCAGAAAAAGATCGAACGTTCAAATAATTTTGGATCAAGCCCTAACAAGAGCAACTCCATACTTGCGCTGATAACATGTATTGCAGGTAAGTAGCCAGTATATGCATTGGTAAGATCATAAGTTTTTAACAACTTTTTTTTTGTATAGGTATTTACTTGTCTTTTCTTACATGGGCAGTGCTGCAAGAACGAATATCAACAACTTCATATGGCCCTGACAACCTGATTTTCCGCAACCCTTTGGTCATTAATACTGTTCAATCATTATGTGCTTCGATTGTTGGTTATCTTTATACAATATACTCTCAAGATGGTAATCATGACGGCTTAGTCTTTTCAAACAAGGTCGTGATTTCACAATATTTTTTAATTGCATTAACCAGCTCACTGGCAAGTCCGTTTGGGTACGCATCACTCAAACATATAGATTACCTAACATTATTGCTTGGAAAAAGCTGCAAGCTCCTACCTGGTAAAATATAACAATTGAGGTTTTTTTTATTTATTTTGTTAATAATTATTTTTTTCATATAGTAATGATTTTGCACGTTACAATATTTAGAAAAAAATACCCAGTTTACAAATACATGATGGTATTTGCAGTGACGTTAGGCGTGTCTTTGTTTACATTATATCACCCTGTATCTGCGCATAAAACATCGTCATCTCAACAGTCTTCATCTTTGTACGGCTTATTTTTATTAGTCATTAATCTGTTATTTGACGGCCTTACAAATGCTACCCAAGATCACATATTTCACACTCAGCCTTCGGTTAATGGGCCGAAGATGATGTGCGGAATTAATTTGATCTCGACAATATTGACTTCTTTGTTTCTTTTAACTCCATTTACGAATCAGTTGTTTGATTCTATTGAGTTTTTTAAACTGCATCCTAACGTGTTAACCGACATCATCCTGTTTTCTCTATGTGGTGCCATTGGCCAAGTGTTCATCTTTTACACACTAAGCAGATTCGGATCTCTCGCCTTGGTTACAATTACAGTGACCAGGAAAATGATGTCCATGTTGCTGTCTGTCGTATGGTTTCATCATCGATTAAGCCCAGGACAGTGGCTTGGAGTTTTCTTAGTGTTTGGAGGAGTAGGAGCCGAGGCCATGTTGAAATATGTCGAGAAAAAAAGAACCACGTCACAAAATAAATTAGAATAGCCGGCGGCGCAATTAAACACGTTTATTTTTTTTATTATGTATGCAGGTAACTTTATAATTGAATGTAAATATTAGACATTAAGAGATAAACTAATGAGTTCAAACTTCAAATGCCTAACAACATTTTTGCCTCCTCCACAGATATTGACGTTGATAATGCTTGAGCTCGTGAAGTTGAGGATCCAAAATATGAAGGAGAAGCAGAAAGCGTGGACGATGACGTAACTGATGAAGAAAAAATTGATCCAGGATTAGGATTCTTAATTTCAGATTGGACTGAAGTGGGCGGACTGAAAAATCCCCTATTCGCATAATCATCATTCAATAGCAATTCCGTCAACTTATCTGAATAATCAGAAGAAAGATCAAAAAGAGGATTTGCCGGTAAAGTTTTAGATTTATTTTGTGACTTCGATTCAAGTCCGGTCTGAGAATTGTCTAACTGCTTATTTAAGTAACTTGAGGAAGAAGTCAAATTATGCGTTACTAATGATTTTGAATCGTTTGATAATATCGAAATCTTATCAAGATAATTTTGCTCGATCTTAACGTTGTCGAAAAGCAAAGCTTTTCTTACAAATGCAATTCTGTCAAGTGCTAGTTTGTATTGAGAATTTTCTTCTGAATCACGTAAAGGTGCTAATGCTTCAATGGCAGTACTTAAAACCTTAGAAAGTGATTCATTCCGTTCCCGGATAAACTCTGTATCATCTATTGCAGGATCTGAAACCGCATTTGACGGAAACCTTGGAGTAGTTTTGCCTGAGGATCGCTCGTTATATTTGGCAATAGCTTGAGCAGGCGGTTTATTATTTGAACTATCCCATGAATAGTAATAGTCTTTAGTGTTTGACCAGCCTTGCTGTTGAACAAATGCTGACTGATATGCTGAAGCTGTTCTCCGGACGTCTTCTACTCGTTCCTTAACATATTTGTTTGCATCGCCAGCCCACCTTTCTGACTTTGTCATCACATTTTGCGCAATATCAGAAACTGTTTTTTCCATCATGGCTCTTTTAAGATACAGGTTTTTAGTTGAAGGTAATAATACACCGTTAACCATGTGCAATGGTTGTTGTGCTTCGTATGCCTCATCAAGGTCCACATATTGTGAAATTATTCGTCGCCCACCGTCATGATTAGTATGGACATGCAAGAATACGGCATCTTCAATGAACGACGACGGAGTCATTGCATCCGACACGGGATATCGTAAAAGAAGCGTTAAACATCCAGTGTAATCAGCAAGAAGTACTATTCGAGTTAGGCAAAAAGAGCATGCATGCGTAAAATTATAACCTAGGACTCACATTGATCCCTGATTCGCAACAGCATTGCAATACACACAAAATCCACTAATTCTAACGTATTATCTGCTGCAAAAAGGCAATCCCACACAAGTAGCAATTGTGAGAAAGAAAATTCGCGACCAAATAGAAGTCTAATCCAGCGACTGAAAAAAAAAAAGAAAAAAAAAATGTTATGAGAAATTGAAAATATCTTATGTTTTATAAATCTGAACTTACATTGCCCAAATTTGTGGTTCAATTCCAAGAATTCTCAGATGCTTCTCTAACTCCGGATCAATTTTTCGTAAATAATTTTCTTGAATTCTCCGCGCTTTTATGACAATAGGTGGTGTCACCCGTCCATTTTCTGTTGGACCTTTAGCTTTGCCAACCGCTGCAAACCATTCCCAAGCATTTCCCATGATTAATTGAAATAGTATATACGAATCATGCTCCACAAAATCCGATGAAAGCACGTCCTGCATTAGTTTATTTCCCCCAAATTCGGATCCCGATTGAATGTCAACTGCATCGTGGGCGACGACATAATCTATACTTGTAAATGAACGAATCGGAAGAAAGTAGGAAATTAACTCACAGATTGGTGCAAGAAGCTCATGCATTCCTTGCTGATAACTAACATCAGGAATAGTTTTCGAATAAACAAAAAGTATATCTAGTAAAGTACGCTGGATTTTTTCATTCCTAAAATATTCAATGTCGGGAAAAGTCCGCTCGATATCTTGTAGAATATTCTTTCGCAGCTCTTCATCGTTCCAAAAGGTATTCCAAGGATTCTGAACAAATTAGAATATTTAAATGGCATAAGTTTTATGAAAAACATACAGAATTATCTTCACTCAAAGGGTTCACAACATTGATATCTTCTTGGTCATTTTCAACCCCAGAAGAATTATCATTATTGTCGTTGGCTCGGCGAAGATGTAGTCCTAAATAATTTTTCTTCAAATTTTCATAGTTCTGGCGCTCTTCGTGTAAAATTTGAACCCAAGTATCAGGTTGCAAATCTGGTACGAGAAGTAAAAACAACTGAATATTTACATCAAGTCAGCAATTAAAGTCAAGGAAAAGAGTAGTTAACCAATGAAGCTCATATATACCTTCCAACACACTGAACGTAGAGTGTCATCACAAGTAGAACCTCCATTAACCACAGAAGCTTTTAATACCGATAGCGAAGAAAAAGAACCATGAACAAGTTTATTCCATTTTCGCCTAAATTTCTTTGTTTAGAACGTGTGGAAAGACAACAACTATGGCCTTGACTTACCGTTTTATGTCTATGCTGGCCATAATACAGAATACTTATGAGAAAGTAGTCCAATTGGACCACTGCAGTCTTAAAATTAGTAAGTCCAACTGAAATTAAGATAAAGCTTTGTGGAAATTACGTATTTACGACTTTGCTGTATATGCAATAATAATTAATGACATGTCATACTTATGTGTGCTTGCGCAAGCTGAGGTAATACAAGCGATAAGAGTGAGCAATTAAGTTTCACATGAATTAGCTTACAATGGAATATTTCCCGAAATAAAGATATTAGTGCGAACCTTATTTAGTGCGTTACTTGTTTATTCCCAATATACTTGTAGAACAATCATGTATATACATACAGCAAGAGCTCTTGGTCCTTGAGGCTATAATTCAGAAAGATTATTATAAAGTCAATATACGTTGGCATATTGTGTTGCTGTAACTAACATACCAAGTTAAGTTAACTAGTTGAACTAAATGTAACTAGTTAAATATAAGTTGTTATCTAATTTGTACCACACGGCTGACATAATTAGATGACCATCCTTAATCAAAATCCATAAGTACTCCATTTTAGGCACATGCGGCGGTGCTCGTTGGGGCGGTGCCAACAATAATTTGCGTGGCGCCATTGATTGCCTGAGTTCTGATTGGCCAAATGTCATCAAGGCCCAATGGCGCAATTGATGTCTAATCAATAATTTGTGGCGGAATTGCGCCACATCGATGCATGAGGCTAGTGTCGCTTTCGAGGCAAAACGCAAAAAAAATTCGACTTTTATATATTTGACAAAGAGCCCCCACAAACTTTTGCTCTGCTTTTTCGTTACGAACCGCAAGAACAATACCACATATTTTCAAATATTTAGTTCTATTTTCTCAAGAAAATGGCTCCTCCTATTGGATATCTCGACTCTAGGGAAGATGCCGGTACGTCAGTTGCTTTTCAATTTTTCAGGCACTCGCTAACGTTCATTTTTTAGCTGCTCGTGTGGCATACCTTTTCTCCGAAACCGTAGTGTCAGTCCAATCTTCTTTTAAATTGGCTAGCCCGTCAAATTTTCACCATGGCTTGTCTCAGATGACGAAACATAAGACCAGGGGTTTAGTTGCTAAACGTGGTTCTTTCCCTAACGTATGTATTTGAATAAATCAAAACTTAACGAGCAGCAACGATTAGGATTGTACTAGAATTACTCTAGTATGCTTACTGAATTGTGTTGTTTGCTATTAATTTTTTTTATATCGCTTACTCGGGTAAAGGTCGTCTCAGTAAGGCATAACGCCGATCCGTTTTTGACTGCTTTAAATGAATTGAACCACAGCACATTTGTTACAATAACTACTGCGTCTTCAACTCTTCCAGCTTCATTTTCACATCTTGCCAAACTGGCCAAGTTTCCTGTTGTTATTCACGTTTCCATGAGCCGGAGTTTTCCTGATTATGCTGAAATAACCTCCTTGCGCCAATTGGGATTTACACTTATTCAGTCATTCAGTCTTCGAGAAGCTCAAGATCTTTCCATAGCTTCTCATGTTTTGGCTATTCGAACCGGCAAAGGTGTCATTCACTTTTTTAATCAGTCTAATGCAGAAGAGGCATTAATTCCATACGAAGATCCCTCTGCGCTTGAGCGCATTTTTGATAAGAGCTCGCTTGTGTATAATCCGTCTGAAGTCTCAGGTGCTGGCTCTAATATATACTGGAACGATTCAGTTGGCGTGGAACGCACTGACTCTAAGAGTGATGTAATCGAAGAAAGTGCGTCTGATGCTGTAGTTCTTAATACTTTGGAGCCTGGCGTCGTTGATCTCTCAAAGATTAAATACTCTACTGCTGATCTTTTTCAATCCACCGAATTAGTATTTGAGTTAATCAGAGTTGCAACTGGCAGGACTTATAAGGCATTTGACTATCATGGTGCTGGTAATGCTGATACCGCCCTTTTAATTTTTGGCTCATCAGCTCAAGATTTTATTACAACTATTGCCCAAGCGGGTTGGGGTGATATCTATTCTAAAATTGGTGTTGTAACTGTTCGAGTTTATCGACCTTGGTCTACTGAGAAATTATTGTCTACTGTTCCCAAGTCTGTTAAGCGTCTTGGTGTTCTGGAACAGGTCTATCGTCAGGTTACGAAATGGGGTCCTGTACTTTTGGATGTAATCTCATCCTTAAACACTAATCTAGACAAACAGCCAGCCATTCCTGTTGTCGTTGGTTATCAATTGGGCTATCTTGATGCTAAGACCATTCGTCAAGCACTTCGAGGAATTGTGCAAAATATTCAGTCTGACTCTCCAATTCAAAATTTGGTGGTTGGATCATCTCTAGATCATGCGGATGTTCAGAATAGTCTTGTTCAACCCGAATTGGAAACTGCTTATTCTAAGCTTCTTTTCAATACATTTGGTGATAGACTTAGTATTCTAAATGCATTGGATAAAGAAGACGCTGGAATTTCCAAAAACATTTCTAGTAATCCTGAATTTGGTTTCGGTACTTATTTGGCAAAAGAAGAAGAAAAGGCCCATCTTATCAAAGTTTTGGAGCGTTCTATTAACGAGGGTTCTTTTAACAGCCAAGAAACTTCAGATCTTGCTTCTCGTTGGTTGCTTTTGAATAATGAAAAATCTGAAAAGCTGAATGCAACTGCAACTGATTTAATCGCATTATTGGAAACTGATGGTTCCAATGCTGCTAAGGAAATTTTGAAGTATTATTCGCATCTTAAGGATACAACATCTTGGATTATTGGATCTGATGCATGGTCTTATGATCTTGGAAATTCAGGCGTTCACCATATTTTAGCTTCGGGAAAGAATGTGAATGTCCTGATTATAGATTCACAACCTTACACTGAAAGAGCTTCTAGCGACGCGGATAGACGAAAGAAAGACATTGGGCTTTATGCCTTGAATTACGCTAATTCTTACGTTGCGTCTGTTGCGGTCTATTCATCCTATACTCAATCTTTGCAAGCCTTCCTTGAGGCCGATAAATTTGATGGTCCGTCCATCGTTGTTGCTTATCTTCCATATCGGGAAGAGACCGAATCGCCTTTATTGGTTCTGCAGGAGACTAAGAAGGCTGTGGATTCTGGATATTGGCCGTTGTATCGCTGGGACCCGCGTTCAGAAAACCTTGGTCTTCCTAATTTTCAACTTGATTCGCAATCGCTGAAGAAGGAATTAAAAGAATTTTTAGATCGTGAAAATCATCTTTCTCAGCTTGCTAGTCGTTTGCCTGTATTCTCCGAGAATATTGCTGGCTCATATGGATCTGAGATCAGAGCTCAGCAGCGCCGAAAGGCCAAAGAGTCATACTCTAAACTTTTGGAAGCACTTTCTGGACCTCCTTTGACAATTCTTTATGCTTCTGACGGTGGCAATGCAGAGAATCTTTCGAAGCGTCTTGCAAGACGCGCCAAAGCTCGTGGTTTTGGTGCAGTTGCTCTGGCTATGGACGATTTTCCGGTGGAAGATCTAGGTTCAGAAGAAAATATTGTTTTCATTGCATCTACTGCAGGTCAAGGCGAATTTCCTCAAAATGGTCGCAACTTTTGGGAAGCGCTCAAGTCATCGGTAGATCTTGATCTTGCTGGAGTTCATTATGCCGTATTTGGTCTTGGTGATTCTTTGTATTGGCCAAGGAAGCAAGATAAGCACTATTATAATAAGCCATCAAAGGATCTTAGCACAAAATTGAATGCTCTTGGTGCCGTCAGCTTGGTTAACATTGGTCTTGGAGATGACCAAGATCCTGATGGATATCAGACCACGTATCCTGGTTGGGAATCTGAACTTTGGAATGCTCTTGGAGTTTCTAGTGTCGGGGTTGAAGTTGATGAACCACCTCCAATTACGAATGAAGACATCAAGACTAACTCTAACTTTTTGCGAGGCACTATTCTTGAAGGCTTAAAGGATGAGTCTACCGGTGCTCTGTCCGCTAGCGACTGCCAACTGACAAAGTTTCATGGTACTTATATGCAGGATGACCGTGATATTCGTGAAGAAAGAAAAGCAGCTGGATTAGAGCCTGCTTACGCTTTTATGATTAGAGTTCGTTTACCTGGTGGCGTGTCTACTCCGGCTCAGTGGTTAGCCATTGATGAACTGGCTTCAAAGAACGGAAATCAGACTTTTAAATTGACAACTCGTGCTACCTATCAATTACACGGTGTTATCAAAAAGAATCTTAAGGTATGTTACACAGTTTGGTTGGTCGATTATATGTGTTGATCTAACTTTCTATTAGGCTACCATGAAAGCAATCAACGTGGCTTTAATGGACACTCTTGCTGCTTGTGGTGATGTCAATCGTATGTTTATTTTTATACACCTGGTTTTTGATAATGATACTTACTAGATTAGGCAATGTTATGTGCTCTGCGCTACCGAAGAACTTTGCACTTCATAAGCAAATTCATCAGACAGCGAAGGCCATTTCTGAACATCTTCTTCCTAGTACCAGTGCTTATCACGAAATTTGGCTGACTGATGAAAATGATAAGAAGACCCTTGTTTCTGGTAACGCTGTTGTGGATGTTGAACCACTTTATGGACCTACATACCTTCCGAGAAAGTTTAAAGTTGCTATTGCAGTTCCGCCGTATAATGATATTGACGTTTACGCTAATGATGTCGGTCTTATTGCTATTACAGATATCGATGGGAATCTTCAAGGCTTTAATGTACTTGCCGGTGGTGGTATGGGAACTACTCATAACAACAAAAAGACTTATCCACGCACTGGGTCTATTTTGGGATTTGTTACAACTGATAAAGTCGTTGATGTGTGTGAGAAGATTCTTTTGGTGCAGCGTGATCACGGTGATCGTAAAGACCGAAAACATGCTCGTCTAAAATATACAATCGACGATTTGACTGTTGCGGGATTTAAGGAGAAGGTAGAGGAAAGGTTGGGCTACAAATTAGAGGACAGCAGGCAATTCCATTTTGATTCTAATATTGACCATTTTGGATGGGTCAAAGATGAGCGAGGACTGAATCATGTTACTGTTTTTATCGAGAATGGTAGACTTGAAGATACAACTGAATTACAAGCCAGGACAGGATTCCGCAGGATAGCCGAACTTTTGACAGGAGAAGCTGAATTTAGATTGACAGGTAACCAGCATGTTATTATTTCCAATGTTTCTGATGAGCAAGTGCCGGATGTTAAGCGAGTTTTGGCTGAATACAAGCTTGATAATCTTTCATATTCTGGGTTAAGGTTATCATCTTCTGCTTGTGTTGCCTTGCCCACTTGTGGTCTTGCTATGGCGGAAAGTGAACGTTATTTACCAGTGTTCATTTCAAAGGTCGAATCTTATCTTGAAGAAATTGGTCTTAGGCATGACAGTATTGTTTTAAGGATGACAGGTTGTCCAAATGGATGTGCGCGACCTTGGCTTGGAGAAGTTGCTTTAGTTGGTAAAGCTCTCGGTACTTATAACCTGATGCTTGGTGGAGGTTACCATGGTCAGAGACTAAATAAGCTTTACAGAGCATCTGTTAACGAAGAGCAAGCTCTTGAAATTTTGAAACCATTATTTAAAAGATGGTCTTTAGAAAGGGAACATCGCGAACACTTTGGTGATTTTTTGATCAGAACTAATGTGATCAAGCCAACTTTGGAGGGAAAGCGATTCCATGAAGATATTCCGGAAGAGGAATAGTAGTTAGTAATAAAGCTATTTAAGTTCATTATTCCTAAAGTAGTTGTAAGGTTATATTAGTAAGTGATTAATAATATTATTGGCATTTTGGTTAGTTAACGTAGGTCATTACCGAGCTGGACACATCACCGAGCTGGACAACTTCTACTCCAATCTACGCGTCTTTTACCTAAACATCATTTCTGTGACAAAAAAAATGGAATCGTCTTCAAATGAAAGTCGTTTATTATTAGTCGTTCAGGCTATACATAGAACCCCAATATTAAGCATTCGAGCTGCTGCAAAGATCTATGAAGTCTCAAAATCTACTCTTGCTTACAGATTGAAGGGTAGACGCTCTCGACAAGATTGCATCCCCAATTCGATTAGACTGACGAGACTAGAGGAGAAAACTCTTTTAAGATACACATTGGATTTAGATGCGCGAGGATTTCCACCCCGGCTTGCTGATGTAGAAGCTATGGCCAATGTCCTGCTGGCAGAGCGCGACGCAGCACGCGTCGGGAAGAACTGGTCTTCGAAGTTTGTCAAGAGACAGCCAGAGCTCCGGATGTGATTTAATCGTGGTTACGACTACCAGAGAGCCTTATGCGAAGATCCGGCAAAAATTAACGCGTGGTTTGAGCTCGTACAGAGCATGAGGGCTAAGTACGGCATCCAAGATTGTGATCTTTACAACTTCGACAAGAACGGGCTTTGCGATGGGCATTATCAACCCAGCCATTGTCGTTTCACAAGTCGAAAGAAGTGGAAAGGCGAAAACAGTACAACCTGGTAACCGGGAATGGGCTACAGTGATCCAGGGAGTGTGTGCAGATGGTTGGTGCGTTCCGCCATTCATCGTGTTCAAGGGCGTGTACCACCTTGGACCTTGGTACTCAGAATCCGACCTTCAGCATGACTGGGCCATCAGAACTACTGAGAATGGATGGACTAACAATGAGACCAGCCTGGAATGGATAAAACACTTCGAGACACATACTGCTCGTCGCACCACGGGTGTATATCGGATGTTGGTTATTGATGGCCACGAGAGCCATCGCTCGGTCGAATTCAACAGGTTTTGCGTCGAAAAAAATATTATAACTGTCTGCATGCCACCTCATTCATCACATTTGCTTCAGCCCATTGATGTTGCTAGCTTTGGTCCATTGAAACAGGTGTACGGACGGGAGGTTGAGATGCTTGTGAGGTCGCGTATCACCCATGTGACCAAACAAGAGTTTCTGATCGCCTTCAAGTTGGCTTTCTACTCAGCCTTTACAGAAGCAAATGTTAAAGGCGGATTTAGAGGAACTGGATTAGTCCCATTCAGTCCAGAAACTGTCTTGTCAAAGCTGGATGTGAGGTTACGGACTCCAACGCCGCCTAGCTCTCCTGTACGCGACACCCAGCATTGGCTCTCACAGACGCCTTCTAACCCAACAGAGGTCTGTTCGCAGTCGAATTTTCTTAAAACTCGGATTGCGCGCCATGGAAGTAGCTCTCCAACACCTATTATTAGTGCTGTTGATCAGTTTACAAAGGGTACAATGGCAACAATGCACAAATTGGCCATGCTGTTAGAACAACCGATTATTTGGGCCTTTAAGTAATAATAGATTTATTAGTACAATGACAAGATTAGACAGTAATAACGTAAACATAAATAATCAAACAAAACTGTACCTTGAGAATGTTCAAACAAGCTCCTTAGTCCTTTCTCGTAGCCGTGATGATGGGTAGTGTTTCATACCTCTGGCTATTATTCCCCTCTCTTTATAGAATATTTTCAAGTCCTATCTCCGTTCCTGGTAGTCGCAAGCATTATCTACTATCATCGCTCCTGGTAGTCGCAAGCGCTTTCTCCTATAACTGCCCGCCGACGACGACGAATTGCCGGCAATCGGACATCCCGACAGAATAACCGAAGTTGAGGTTATGACAAGTAGTAGTAGTATCCTTTATTTTAAGCAAACATGCAACTATTCCATTTATGGCCTGCTGTAGTACAAATAATCTAATATATCTCTTGTTCAGTGTCTATTTAGATGACATAATAGGGAAAACCCGCCTTAATTTTAAGGGGAAAACCTGCTACCACTGAAAGTACAATCAAAATAATTTCCATATAATAAACTTTAAACAATAAACCTTATCCATGGGATCTAATCAAAATGGGATGACATATAATGGCTGCCAAAGCCAATTGGGGTAGGAACCATAACCGTAGATGCAATAAATAGGAGAGGAACCAAAATAAAATAAGGAATAAATTAATTTTCCAAATAACTGACAAATTGGGGGTTCGAACCCAGTACCTTCTGAGCCTGGTTCTAAGGTTGGTGAGAGCCAGGACCGCTGTACTACTAGCACCAACCCTCCCATGTCTCATCCGTGAGACCTAACCATGACACTAAATACTCAACAAGATCTGGCAAAAAGATCTGGGGAAAACGGCAAAGGCATTGGGTATCACGAGACTGGCTACAAGTTTCGTTCGAACTGGGAGGTTTCGGTCTTTGGAATCTGCCTGAGAAGCTCTGCGGGGCACGCGCCCAGTGGATCCATAAGCTCAGCCGGCCTTTCGAGCATT